>NW_023501460.1:0-107973 GCF_013396195.1 Fusarium tjaetaba
TGTGGGGACTATCAACTCAAAACAACACTTCTCAAGCAACATCAGCCAACCAACCAATGGCACCAACGATTTTGTGAACTTGAAGATGTGTTCGGCACCAGGAAGGGTCTTGGGAGTTGGGAGTCGCAGCTCTGAAGAAGGTCCCACACGCCAAGTACCAAGACGGTCACTCTCAAAAGTTCAGTTTGGCTGAAAGATGGCTAGGGCTTTGAACAGGTGGCAGTAGTAAGACCCGGAGCATTTCATTTGTAACATCGGAACGCCTGAACTATTGCAGCAGAGGGAGGGTTTGGGGGAGCGGCCCGGACTGCGTAAACACAGGTATGCTCGGTACGCTGTCACGCCGGAGGGTGCAGTTTCGTGGAGGGCAAGGTGGGAGGTGGAGGCTCCGACACGGAGCCATCCACGTCTATTCACAGGCCGTGTACAGCGAGATCACCAAGATGAAGGACCAGGCAACAGAGTATATGAAGGGGGTGGTGATTATAAGCTCTCAGTCACAGGTCTCAACTGCAAATAACACATCTAGCTCACATAAATGAGTCCATGAACGAGTCTCTTACCGTACATCGTTGTCTGCGTGATGCCAAAGAAACAAGCAAGCGTGACATTTGTTTACAAGATATAAAAGAACGCGGGCTCTTGCACTGAGAAAGAGAAACGGACAGTGTCACTGTGACCTGCATACCTAGATGAATGGACGTGTGTGATTGACTGTCGAGTGGTTGTGACAAGGTGCCTGTGGAGTGACATGATTCATCTTCAACTCCTACCACCAAGACCCATCTTCCACTCAGGCTTCTTCTCCAGCAGACGTTGCACTAAATCCTTGCAGGTACAATTTGATCACTTCTGAAAGTCTCTTTGGTCTCAATGTCTTCGTTACTCATATCTGTACAACAATTCTTCCCTTGAACGCCGCATCCTCATAAATATCAACAATGTCCGGAATCTTCTCGAACGGCAATACAGTCAAATGCGATCTGACACCCGCCTCCTCCACGACCTTCATCATCCTCTCCGTCGCAGCTCTCCCCGCCACGTAACTCCCCTTGATGGTCAACTCCCGAAACACAATAGGGGCAGCGTCGAACTGCCACGAGTTCTGCGGAAGACCGAGTATTCCCAACGTCCCCTTGATCCTGAGGATATTGAGCGCCCACCGATTCGCTTCCAACGATGGCGTGCAGACTACTGCTGCGGCAACACCTTCGCCGTTTGTGAAGTCGTAGATCGCTTTTGATGCGGCTGCGGTGTCGGAAGAGTCGACAACAAGGTCAGGTCTCAACGAAGAATTCTCCACGTCTGATGCTAACTGTCGACCAGCCTCTCTACTATCCACCGCAACGACCTTGAACCCGAGCGCTTTTGCGAACTGTACTCCCAAGTGCCCAAGTCCACCGATACCCACGATTGCAACCGTTTCTCCCTTACCCACTCCCGCTGTGGCGCCCTCAAGACTTCCCCAGACTGTTGCTCCCGCACAAGTGAGTGGCGCCGCTTGCTCAAAGGAGATCGAATCCGGTAGTTTCACGGTTGTCTCTGGATCAGCAGACGCATACTCCGCAAACCCTCCGTCATGCAAGAAACCAGCTGTTTCCCGGTTATCGCAGAATCTGGGATCAAGCTCGTCGCCTCTTCTTTCAGTCAAGCGACATCCTACGCACGAGCCGCAAGCATGTTTGAAGTTGAGGATGCCAACACGATCGCCGACTTTGAGATCTCCTTGGTAGCTGCCACCCAGTTTGGCAATGACTCCAGCTATCTCATGAGATGGGATCAGACCAATTGGTGCTGGTTTCTCGAACTCGCCTTGCAATGCTTGTAGGTCTGAGTGACAGAAGCCAGCGGCGTGAACTCGCACGAGAATGTCTGTGTCTCTGATGGAGGGTAATGAACGCTCCCCCAAGGCATACGGTTTGTTATACTGGGTATTGTCAGCACTCGTCCATTGTGGCTAATTCTTTGCAGCCATGCTCACCTCTGCGATGTAGGCCGCTCTCATCCGAGATGGCAATGCTGCGTCGGCCTCCATTGCGATTACTTCTGTTGTTTCACAAAAGCTCTCCGGTTTCAACCTCGAAGAACGAGATCAACACTGTCTACCTCCAGAGCCGATCGCCGCGTTATCTCCCGGCCTGGACTACGCTGGCTTCAGGGGGCAAGAAAACACCGAACCTTGATTTAGGGTGTCAAAATAAACTTAGCAAAGAGTCCCCTAAGCTTAGGCTATATTACCTAAGTCTTTTTGTCATTTAGGATCGAGGTTCTGTGTTTTCTTTCCTTCCCTAGCTTGTCCCATCAAGACCCGCTATGTCACGATGTTGGAGTACCCCAACAGGGATCTTGGGGTAAGTCTCCAGCCATGGTCAAGATACTCCAACGGCTTGAGTGGACCACAAAGCGGGTTGACCGTTGAGATTAACAATCAATGTCTTTAGAAATGGAATGATGGCATTGCTTTATCTATGTTGATAAACTGATAAGTTTGTCTCTAGACTGTGATTCTCTTGGCTAGTACGTTTCGACACCTCCCTCACGCCATTCCGCCTCGATCGACGCCGCAACCATGTCTGTTTTCTTCAAAGAAATTCTACCGTAAGTTGACTTCCAAGCCAGACTCACAGAACAAGACAAGATACTGATATTCTGTCCAGTGGTAACCCTGTTCAGGCAGGCGACGTCGAGGCCCTGCTTGACCCTCTCAACCTCACCATCCGCCCCGAAGAATCTTCAGAATACCAGCTTCTCCTCGCAGCAGTTCACGACTGCGCAGAACGTGTCTCCAATCTTCCCGACTATCAACCTGTCCCGGATATTGAGAGATTTCCTCGTCAAAATATCCACCTTCCGGAAGAACACGAGCAAAGCTACGGCCATGCCTGGGCGCATCGTTTCATCATCGAGGGCGACAAGTCCTCACGCTCAGCTTTGGCGGGGAAGTCTGTTTGTCTGAAAGACTGTATCGCTGTTGCTGGTGTGCCGCAGTTCTTTGGAAGCGATGCATTTCCCGCTTGGACGCCGTCGACTGATGCGACTGTTGTCACCAGAGTTCTCGAGGCTGGTGCCGTGATTACGGGAACAGCGACGTGTGAAAACTTCTGCAACTCGACATCCTCCTTCACGAGTGCGCAGGGTACAATCGACAACCCGCGCAAGGCTGGTTATTCCGCTGGCGGTAGTACCTCTGGTGGCGCGGCTCTTGTCACGGGCGGTCTGGCCGACATTGCTATCGGTACAGACCAAGGCGGTAGCATCCGTGTACCAGCCTCGCTGTGCGGTTGTGTCGGGTTCAAGCCAACACATGGACTGGTCCCATATACAGGCATCACGAGTGGCGATCAGATTGATGACCACGCTGGACCACTCGCCAGGACGGTGGACGAAGTCGCTGCTTGCCTCGATGCCATTGCAGGCTACGATGGGCTCGACGACCGATCACTTGGCGCACCATCACCCGGATCATTTAACTACCTGGATTCATTGGCCGGTGCATCTGTCAAGGGTCTCCGAATTGGCGTTCTGAAGGAAGGCTACGACAATGATCTGGTACAACCAGGCGTGAAGCAGACTTTCTTCGACACCATCAATAGGCTCAAATCGCTCGGTGCAAATGTCGAGGAAGTATCAATTCCCCTCCACAAAGAAGGCCCTTCAATATGGACAATCCAGCAACGCATTTCGGGCTCGGCAGGCATCCTAGGCCAAGCCAACGGGCGTCGAGGTCTCTACTTGACTGAGTTCGAGCAAGCCCGTCTTCCATGGACATCTTCTGAATTCGAGAAACTCTTCCCTTCCACCAAAAATACAGTCATCAACGGCATCTATCTCTCCCGCAATTTCCCCGGTCTCTACGCAAAGACAGTCAACATCGGTCGCCAAATACGCGACGCATACGAAGCAAAGTTCAGAGACTACGACGTCATCATCATGCCAACGACACCCTTCGTCGCACCGCGTCACGGCTCACGAGAGTCTGTGCTCAAGTCCTTCGAGCCGAGCATCGGGATGACGAACAACACTGCCATCTTCAACGTCACGGGTAACCCTGCTCTGTCACTTCCTGTTGGTTGGTCAAAGGCTGTTGATGATGCCAGTGTTCTGTTGCCTGTTGGGTTGCAGATCGTTGGTGGCCTTTGGCAAGAGAAGAAGGTTTTGAACGTTGCGAAGGCGCTGGAGAGTAGTTTTGATTGGGAGCAGGAGGGGAAGTCTACGGTCGAGGAGACGGAGGATGTGCTGAATGAGGTTCGACGTGTTAGAGAATCTTCACATCTGTAAAGCCGGTATTTGGTGTCTGTAGAAGGGACAGTATTTTGTTGCTATGCATATTACATTTGATCATTGACCGCGTGTGCTCGTTGTACTTTACATGACTACAAGTTTCTAAACTCCTCCTTGACCTTCAAACTCCCACCTTGTCTTAGTCCGAAGCTGATAATATCTCTTTGTAATATCTCGAGCGTTTGCGAACCATCTCGATCAAGTCGGCCTTTTTCCAGGATGATATGCAACTAACGCGATACAGTGCTATTCTCGCCCATTTCTGTTAGTTGATTATCTTCCAGCCAAAGATAACGCTAGCAGACGCTACTCCAAGCCTGCCCCACCCACGACTCCATGATAAACCCAGGTACTCCATTCGCCTCCTCTATCACCATTCCTCTCCGTCTCTTGGAGCCACTGCTGCAGAATGGGTGACAACATCGGCACATACGAGACTCCAAACAAGCGACAAAGAGTGGGTTACAATGGAGCTGGAGTCAATATACGCATGTGCCCACATTGCGGGCGCACCTTCAAGAGAACCGAGCATCTCGAGAGACACGTCAGAACACGTGAGTCTCGCTACCTGATCGAGACAGGGTAGCTGGCTAATGGGAGGGTGCATGAGTAGATACCAAAGAGAAGCCGTTTCTGTGTCATTGCGGTGCGTCGTTTGCGAGACGTGACTTGCTCACGCGTCATCAAAGGCTAGCTGAGCATGAGGGCGACGTGCCATCGCCTGAACCTGCGCGAGGGAATGTGACTGTAGTACAGCAGAGAAATGACAGCATAGGTGACCCAGACTTGGCTGCAGCTGTGTCACTCTCTGGCCTAAGTGTTGATCCATGGTTCTGTGCGAGAACACAGCAGCCTATGCAGCTCCCTGTTGCGGTTCCCCAGGCAGCGGATGAACAAGTGCAACACCAACCAAGTGCAGACGATGGCCAATTCGTCCCCAACTTTCTGTCACCACAAATGCTCGACAGCGGTCAGTCCCCTCAGACCTTTGTTTCGCACGAACACAGCTGACTCAGAAAGGCGTCGACTTTGACACTCACTTCCGCGAGTTCACCAGTTTCCTTGACGGTGTTGGACTCTCTGCCGAGTGGAGCCCTTTCTTTGGCGACCCTGACAGACATGAGGAACCACCCATCGATCCCGCCCTTACACAAGACACTGATGAAGAGACTTCGCCTCGACAAGGAGCTCCAACCCGAGCTGGAACACCCTTCAGCTCATGGCTACCGTCTGCACCTACGGGTAATCGGATATCCAATTATGTCTCTGACACAGACAGTAAGTCTTCGCTTCGGACCTTGATCGAAGTCGTCGCTTACACAGACAGATCCAAGGGCCATTGACCCCGAAACACGACCGTTCAAGGTCACCGAAGAGCAGAGATCGAAGCTGAAAGCATCTATTCTTGACCACGCGCATCTCCTTGACCCCGCTTTCTGTGTCCCATCGAGACACGCTCTCACGCGTTACGTGACTTCTTTCTTCGGCGGCTTTCATACGCACATGCCATTCATCCACATCCCGACATGGCAGATCAACGACCACTCGCCTGAGCTGATATTCGGCATCGCCGCTATTGGGGCGCAGTACTGCTTCGAGTCGGGAGTCTCGGGGAGGTTGTTCTTCGCCGGGAAAGCGCTGCTGATGGAAAGGCTGAGAAAGGAATCAAACTCATTTAGCCTCTCAACGCTTCCCATAACTCATGTCAATTCACAAAATGGTCGGCGTGGCGATACGGAGGCTGATTCGGCAGTTGAGACCATCAGGGCCTTGATCACGCTCATGGGCTTTGCAACTTGGGAACCGAAAGCGCCAATGGTCCAGGAGTCCTTCATATTGCAAGGCATTCTCACTCAGGTCCTTCGAAACTCTGGCCTTGAGGACGTCGATGAGACCACGTCGCCAACGCCATCAGATCAGCCAAGTGACGGCAACTCATTGTGGCACGAGTGGAAGACGTGGATCAAGCAAGAGTCAAACAGGCGCTCCAAGCTCATCGGCTTCTCATTCCTTCATACTCACAGCATCGCATACAACGTCTACCCAACGCTCCGTAGTAACGAGATCGGTCTTCGCCTGCCGTGCTCCACGAAGGAATGGAAAGCTCCGACACCAGCGTTATGGCGCGCTGCGACAAAAGAGATTCAAGAGCCACAGCTGTTCTTCCGAGAAGCGCTATCATTACTTCTTAAGAACAAGAGTGACACTGCGCCATTGTTGCCGATTCCTACGCCGTTGGGTAACTATGTCCTTCTCCATGGACTACTGCAGAGAATACACATCGTGCGAGATCTGAGCCTTCCAGTCACCAACTCGGCTGTCCTTCCTAGTGAAGAGGTTGAGAAACTCGAGCGAGGGTTGCGCTCGTGGACTTCGTGCTGGCAACAAGCACCAGAGTCAACCCTCGACCCAAACAACGAGAACGGACCGATCCCCTTCACTTCCAGTTCTCTTCTGTCGCTAGCTTATGTGCGCATATATCTGCACTTGGGTCCTTACAGACAGCTTGAGACACGAGATCCGCAACGTATCGCCAATGCCATCGCAAGCAGTCCCGATATTGAGCGAAGTGACGGCGTTATTGCTGCGCTCCTCTACTCGGCGCACATGATTGGCATCCCGGTCAGACTTGGAGTTGATCGAGTCGCTCGGAGTCAAGCCTTCTTCTGGAGTGTGAGACACTCACTATCTGGTCTGGACTGCGCAGTGTTGTTGAGCAAGTGGCTATCGAAGCTTGGAGAAACAATCACCGACCATCCACTGAGTGGTAAGTCTCTGCTTGTGATGGGACACACGACTTTCGATGCTAACATGGTCTCCAGATAGCGAAGACAGGATCTTACACTGGGTGAGATGCATCGTCGAGGAGGCATACACGGTCGTCGATTTCGATCAAGGTGTAGACACGGATCATCCAACTCTTCTCGACTTCCGACATCCTAGTAACTTATGCCTGGCAGTTCTAAAGATATGGGCACATTTCTTCAAGAGTAATACGCAATGGCCTTTCATCAACATCATTGGTATCGGGCTGGAAAAGTACAGGGAGATTCTTATTCACAAGTACCTCGGTTGATCTTTCTCTTGAGGTATGATCACAGATTGTGGAAGCGCTTTGTTTGTTACTGCCAATGATACCCTACTTCTGTTCCTGAGTCTTGGGCATAACAGCTCCCTTTGGTGGCTTATTCTTCTTTTTGAACTCATCGCACATCTGCTCCATCGTCACCCACTCAACACCTTCATGCTTGTTGATATACTCGATCAATCTGTTCTTCGTTAGTCCTTGCACAGTCTCTGTTGGCTACAGCGCTCACCTTTCGTGCATCAGCAGAGCATGCGGCCGGCCGGAAACATCCGGATGGACTGTGAGGGGGAACACGCAGATCTCATCGGGATCATCGGCGTATTCACGGTAGAAGTAGTCAAAGTGGTCTCGCCACAGGTCTTCGACATCACGAGAGTTGACCCAGCCGTGACTATTGGGGGCGTCTTTGATGAACATCATGGGGGGGAGGCTATCACGGTGTCAGGTTATTCTCGGCATCATTGTCGCAAGCGTAGTGGACATACTACCATAAGTGTTAGTACTTGATCTTGAACCAATTGTTTCCAAAACTCACCTCATCTAGATACCAGTTTGCTGGAATCTCAACAAGCCCTGTATCCTGTCCCTTGACTAATGGTTTCATCCAAGTCTCGGCCTTTTGCTTGTAGTCAATTTTGGTCCAGCTATCATTAGTTCGTAGCCAATACATATGACAATCATCATGAGACATTGAGTGATCATACTCAATGCCATAGCTCAGCATCAGATCAACGCCCTCCTTGCTAGTCTCCCACCAAGGAGCGACACTTCCGCGGGGAGGTTTGCCGCAGAACTCTGTGAGCATCTTGTGAGTCTTTTCCAAGACATCCCGCTGTTGCTCTAGTGTCATGTCGGAAGGGTTCTCGTGAGAGTAGCCTATCGTACGATCGTTAGTTACAGGGGTCAATGTGAGATGGTCACATCACGAACCGTGGAGCCCTATTTCATGGCCTGCATCACGGACCATGGCGCATTCTTCGGGGAAAGTCTCAAGACTGTGGCCAGGGATGAACCATGTCGCCTTGATGTTGTACTTGTCGAACAACTTGAGCATTCGACGAGTCCCATGTGTTCCTGCAAACAGGCCACGGGAGATATCGCTGGGTGAGTCTTCACCTCCATAGGAGCCGAGCCAGCCAGCAACGGCATCAACATCGACTCCATACGAGCACAAAATACGCTTAGGCATAGTGGCGTTTGCTTTGGTGACAATGGAAAGGAGTGGGGATCAATTGAGGACTGGGACACGATATGCAGTGCAATAATTATGTGAACAATCTCCAGGAAGTCAAGCAGCTCAGATAGCTCTCCCTAGAAATACGTCAAGATTCTAGAATCTAGACCCCCAAGAATCACGCATGCGGCAGTCTCCCCGCGTCTCCAACCCAAAGATTACACCAATACCGATAACCAAGAGGGGTAACGACGCTTATCGTCATCCAACTTATCATGGGGTATCATTCACCCCAGAACTAATCCCACGCTAGTCTCCAACTCCAACGCTATGCTCCAACTCTCTTATCACTCTACGAGTCAGGATCTTCCCCAGAGTTTTACAGGGGCTGTTCTCTCTACCCCAGACCTTATCATTGGACTTTGATGAAGCATCCACCGAGATATTGCTGGGTTCTTGATAAAGTTGAGCTTGGCGAGGACTGCCGGTGTTGATCGACAAGTGATAATAGACAGGTCGATCCCACCGTTTCGAGTCCTGCATCAATCCATCTTGTTTTTCTTCATCATCTTTCATAAACATTACTTCGACCAATATGAGTTCTTCTGAAGGTGAGAAAGGCGAGAAGCAGGCTGGTGGTATGCTCAGCAATGGAAGCATTGAGCTTGGAAGACAAGAGGGTGTTGATGATGGAGAGGTCTTTCAGAAAATTCCTGGCAAGGTTGACTTCCGCACTGTTGGGTGGATTCAGGCCTCTGTCATCTTCCTGAAGGGTAAGTTATTGTAACATACATGTCTTTGAAGCTTAAGCTAACTATTCTAGTCATTTTCGCAACTGGTGTCCTTACAATTCCGAGCGCTATGTACGTCCTCGGTGCTCTCCCTGGTGCGATCAACGTCCTCGGGTGGCAAGGCCTCAACACATACTGTGCCATTGTCCAAGGAAACTTCCGGAACAGACATGCTGGTTGTCACAGCATCGCTGATATGGCGAATGTAGTTGGCGGTACTTGGCTGAAGGGTAAGACAACCTGAAAGTACCATATGCACAAAGGCTAATAGTTACTGTCTCAGAGGTCGTTGGAGTCCTGTTCCTCGTCACATACGCCATTGTTGGTGCTTCAGGTATCTTTGGTACTTCAGTGGCACTCAATGTCCTTAGCAATCACGCTATCTGTACCAATTGGTTCATGCTGGTGGCGACAATTGCTGTTCTCATCCTTGCAAGTGTCCGCAAGTTTGAGAACATTGCTTGGCTCACTTGGGCTGGTTTCTTGACAGTCTATGTTGCTGTTTTCATCGTTGTGTAAGTCCCGTCCATCTTATACACCTTTCCTTTGCTAACATAACTCTAGCGTCGGCGTTACAACCCTCGATCGACCTGCTGCCGCTCCTCAAACTGGAGACTACGACTTCGGCTACCATGTCATCGGCCATCCCACTTTCGTTGCAGCCATCACATCAGTCTCTACAATCTTCTGCAGTGGTGCTGGAACGTCCGCCTTCCTGCCAGTCATCTCTGAGATGCGCCGACCTCGAGACTACAATAAGGCTGTCTACCTCTGCATGGGTATCGTTACTGCATCATACCTCACTTTCTCGCTTGTTGTCTACAAGTATTGTGGACAATGGGTTGCTTCTCCATCGCTGGGAAGTGCAGGCCCAACCATCAAGAAGGTCGCTTATGGTATTGGCCTGACTGGTCTCCTTGTCAGCGCCTGTCTGTATGTCCATGTCGCAGCCAAGTACCTCTTCGTTCGACTTCTTCGACACTCAGAGCACTTCCAGAAGAACACTGTGGTTCACTGGGCAGTCTGGCTGGGATGCACGACTGCCATGTCGGCTGTTTCGTTCCTCCTCGCCTCTGGAATCCCTATCTTCAACTACCTCCTGGCTCTCGCTGGAAGCCTCACCTTTTCACCTCTCGCACTGGGCTTGCCTGGATATCTTTGGGTGTATGACCACCAGCATTACCGAAAGGGAAAGTTGTGGCAGGTTATCGTTTACTATCTCAACTGGCTGATGATTGCGTTGTCCGTTTTCTTGACTATTGGTGGAACCTATGGTGTTATCCAGAACATCATCGATGCTTATTCACAGGGACTTATTGGAGGAGCCTTCAGCTGTGAGAACAATGATAGGTAGATTATTGTAACTCAAGCCTAGTATAGTATTCGAGTTCAAGCTTATTCACTCCATACCTCCCTTTTGCAAGCCATCGCTTCTGAGTCAGCCACTGGAACCTATCTTCTGTCTGACACGGTGGCGGAAAGAAATCCAAAATGATATCATACTATCTTCGTCTATCCAATATGTAACTGCCATCGTATATAAAGCGCCCAGTGTAATAGCATGTACATATATGCTGTCGAATCCAAATATTCCTTATTTCATAAATCATGTATCTAGTTCCTCCAACGCCAGGCTCTATTGTGAATATCATAGTCCCAAATTCCGACTGGCCGCACTTTGCTCGCTCGCACTGCAAGTATCCGGATTTGCCAGTTCGTGGGAAACGCGTATATGAGTTACCAACTCGATCTCATCATCTCTCACGCCCCATTTTGCATACGAAGATGGTGGCGCTTGTCCTTTATGTCCGCCAGTCTTGGATGTTTGTCCTACTCCAATCCTTGTGTGGTTGCCATAGCCGCTCAGCTGGTGTGAAGACGAGCGGTTTGTTGACTTTTTCGATCGCACGATGAATGTTCGGAGGCCAGGGAGGCAAACGACGATGACGGCGGTGCTCATTTCGGCGAGGGTTAATGTGTCTACACTGTGTCAGTTTATGCATTTGAAAGAGGGCTTTAGGAATGAAACGTACTGCCGGATTCGTCCTCGAGCTCAAAGTTGGTAACATTGTAGGCGATGAATCGTGAAAGGCTGACTATCAATGTGATGGTTCCCAAGGAAAAGACGCCAATGAGGCCGATTTTTTGTTCCTTGCGCAATCTCAAGTGCTTAAGTAAAAAGAATGGATAGACGAATACTGGGACCATGTTAGATATTAAAAGAAGTAGTAAGGCTTTCGGGACCTACTCAGCAAATCGGTGGAAAAGTTGAGAGCCCACTGAATGCAGAAGGAAGGGTACGAATTCCAAGCTGACTTGAGTTGGTTTTCGATGGACCTGTTTGACGCCTGTCAGTTCGAAAAGTTCGGCAAATCATGTCGTCAAGCGTACCAGTTATCGTAGAAAGGCAAGCATATGAGAGTATTCGTGAGGACCGACGCAAGCAGAGCGCAACCGAGATAAATCGAGATTCCCAGTAATACTTTTCTCAAGGTTTCCAGAACCCTGGGAATCAACGTCCAGTAGAAGAGAACAATGGATATCTTGGGAAAGTAGATCCCCGTGTCGAAGAAGTACTCGGCCACTAACACGGTCTAGACATAGTTGATCAGCATTGTCGTTTCTCCTTCGCAGCGGCTGTGCGTCACACCTTCAAATACTCCACATTATTGACTACCAGCTCGGATCCGATCGCAGGGTTATCGATGAGAATTAGGAGCGCGAGAGTCGAGCAGATAAACCATCCCAAGCTGAAGATCCATCCCAGCCATGCAAAGATATCCGATAGGTTAAGGAGGTTCTGCTTGAGGAGGTAATGCGCCCAGGATCGTAGAACAAGAACAACTAATGCCAAAGCAAGCAATACTGCTTGTATAGCCTACGCAGTCCAGTTAGTACCAAAGAAAGACCCAGGGAATCTGAGCAGTATGTATTTTACAAACATACAATAGAAGTATTGATATTCATTGATGCTTGGCTGGCGGCCACAGCCTTGGTTCTACCGCCGAACAGAGATGCGACAAGAAGGGGACATGGGTAACTGAAGAAGGAAAATGCCGCTGGCGGATGGCAGCGCATTTAGCTTTAAACGTCTCGCTGAAACCAACCACTAGACTTTAGAGTTCAAAGCTTGGCTCAGCTAGAGCTTTGCACTATTCTCGATGGGGTTGTACATGTCTGAGCGCTGCTTTGGCGTCGTTGGCACATGCTCAGAGTGATCCGATAACAGCATTCGACAGGAAAGTTCCCTCTCAAATAGACCTCGGCTGCATACCTGTCAAAGCATTGCACTAAACTGATGGTAAATTTGGCAATTGGTGCCTGTGATCTTGTCAAAAGCCCTGAGAAGAGTCTGTTTGTAAGATGTACAACAGATTGATAACATTACACACCAAAACATTATGTCCGAGTGGGACCGTAGATGTCGGCCCGCTTGCTGATCCTGACGGATCGACTTGGCGCCAATGCCAGGGAAATAAGCATGGATTCTTGAAACAGCATGTGAGATTTGTGGTGAGAGAAACCGCAAGTGTCGCGCGCTTGAACTGCTATGCACAACTGGCCGGAACAGCAGTAAGAGACGACATTGATCAGCACATACATGCCTACTGAACCTGCTGTACCGCTTCTGCAAATCCGGACGTGGCTTTGCCTCTCTGTACATGTACAGATGAAGAAGGCCATGGATTGAAAGACGCCCCAATCTCAATGTAGTTAGAACCTTTTTGATCAGCCCCAAGGCCCCCTGAGCTTGCAAGCCATCATCTCTTTTCAGCTAGAAGCGCCAACCAACCACCTTCTGAGATAGGAAACAGGTTCCAGTGGCTGACGGACGCACACGCAACCAGAAACTTGCGCTACTGAAAATTCTGGAGCGCCAGGGGCAAATGCTCCAGGGAAATGACTCGAGGCAATAAATGGCTTAGATCAACTTCAGGAAGGTCATTATCGAGGCTTTGCCGATTGGAAGTGTTTGTCAGATGGGCAATTTGCGGCTGAGACATGTGGCTGAATGTTTCTATTTGCTTATGACAACTTGAACGGGGAGGATGAGTCCATATACGCGGTCGTCGCGAGACAGCGAGTGAATCCCGCTTCCTAATACGTATCAACCAAGCATTTCCCTTCCAGTCCTTTGACTGATGGGTACTCTCATTTTCAAGTCCAGTATCATGAAGCAATTCCTAGCATATGCGTTCCGCACGACGAAGGTTTTCCGAAAGATAGCTAGAGATGATTGAGTTTTTATTTCGAAGAATCTAAGTCCCCTTTACATCGATTTATGCTTCTTTGTGGGTCTAGACCTCCTCCCCAGCCTTGATCTTCTCATATGCTTGCTTCACCTCAGGCAACGCCTGAACGCGGTCCAACCAAGCCTTCACCTTGGGATAATCATTCAAGCTCAAACCAGCATACTCGTACTGTCTCAACCAAGGCTCAAAATGAAAGTCGACGACATTCGGCTTATCCCCAGCCAAGATCCAGTTTCCTCCGTGTTTCTTCAGCTGCTCCTCCAAAACTCCAAAGCATCGGTATGCCTGGGCTTGATATCTCTCATATGCGTTCTCATTCTTGACGTTGTTGTAATGACGGAACCAATTGCACTGACCAAGGAATGGTCCCAGAGTGCTGACAAGGAAGCTGGTCCATGCGTCGACATCAGCTCGTCCTTGCTCGCCTGCTTCCTGTCGTGCGCCGAACTTGTTCTCAGTGTCGTAGACGCGGAGGATGTAGTTTATGCAGGCCAGGCTTTCCCAGCTGGTGACGTTGGTGTTGGGATCTTCCAAGGCCGGAACGCGGCCATTGGGGTTGATCTTGAGGAAGCGCCCACCCTTGACGCCATTGGGTGCATCTCCAAACTGCCAGAGCTTGACGGTATATGGAATGTTAAGGGCCTCAAGGAGGATGGCGACCTTGAAGGGGTTGGGGCCGGTGGTATGAGCGTGGAGAATGAGGGGCTTGATAGAAGACATGTTGGATATTGATTGTTGAGTTTTGAGAATACGACCTTCTTAGATAGAGCGGTTCGTTGATATGCCTGGTTGGCAGGGTGCTGGGGACGATCTTATATACTTGTTGGAGGGAACACGAAGTCTAGAAGCTACTGCTGGTGGAGATGATTTGAAATCACGTCTCAAACGACGTTATGAGGTTTCACTGGTACTATCCCGACCCATCTCGTCAATGCCAACGAAGAATTGGTAACGATGATTGGTGGACTGCAACATCATGACGACGGTAGTGGAGATGAATGGGGTCGCTGCGACTAAAATGGGGTTGGAGGCCAATACATCAGGTATCTACTTTCAGCTGCGAAGCCATTCATTCATCTAGCATCCAGCAGCTCACAGAAATTGCCAACTTGAACGTGCAAAAAGGTTGATTGGACCGCAGCAACAAAGGTCAAAAAGATGGTACAAGTGGAATCTAACCACCGAAGTTGGACGAACAGGGAATCGAACCCTGGACCACTCCCAGATTATTCTGATGAATCATGCTAAGGGAGTATTATACCACTAAACCATTCGCCCGTACGATTTCTGATTGGTTGAATACTTCTGCACTGTTGAGCTATATGATTGAACCTCAGTGGAAGAGAACTCCATTACAGCGACAGCTACGACTAATTGATGACATATCCACCGTCAACCATCATCGCAGCTCCTTGAACAAAACTGGCTTTGCTACTAGCAAGAAACAATATGCAATCAGCAACTTCCTGCGGGCTGCCCATGCGTCCCATCGGAGCGATGTTGATGGCAGGACTCAAGACATCAGCTTGAGGCCGGGTCATCGCTGTATCGATGAGACCAGGACAAACGGCGTTGACACGGATGAGATCCTTGGAGTACTATGCAAGTCAGTAATGTTACCAAGTCCGGTGTTAGCGAGACGCATACATCTATGGCATCGCATCTTGTCATGCTGATCACAGCTGCTTTGCTCCCACAATATGCCGCTGTAGTTGACAATTGTTAATTATGGGTTCAGATCCGAAGCTTATATCGACACTTACGTGCTGCTGGACGGCCAACCACTCCCAGTTGCGAGGCAATGTTGACGATGCTTCCTCGAACTCCAGGTCTTCCGTCATGAGTAGGCAGAGGGTCTTGCTTGAGCATACATTTAATGGCAGCGCGAGATGATAGCCAACATCCCCGATAGTTGACATTGTTGATCATATCAAACTCTTCAATTGAAGACTCATGAGACCTCTTGTTATTACTCAACACGCCTATGATACGATCAGTCATTAACAAGCCAATGTTCAACATCGGCACAGCTCTTACCAGCACCATTGACAACATAGTCTACTCTGCCAAATTTTTTGATGGTTTCACTGTAGAGGTTCTCGATATCTGCCTCTTTGGAAATGTCTGTTGGTACCGCCAGGACCTGAACATCCTGGAAGGTTTCTTTAATGGTGGCTTCTGTATCGCCGAGTTTTTCGGCATCGCGGTCGACTATAACGATTTTCTTACATCCCTCCCGTGCAAAGGATAGAGCTGTCTCACGTCCAATACCTTGCATGTTGTTAGCCGAATTGCAAAGGCCGGCGAGGTCACAAGGTTCTTACCTGAGGCAGCCCCAGTCACGAGCGCGACGCCATTGAAGATCGACATGGCAATGTGAGAACTTGTTGACAGCGGTTCGGAATGATACCAGATCGAATTGGGGGGACTCTTTACGTGTCTATACCGGCGTAGTTCTTATCTCACAGTTACAGTAGCATAGGTGCCGACCGAGATGGATACCAGACAAGGGGGCGCTAAGCTCCAACATTATCGTTATCGGCGGTATCTTATCTTAGAAGTGGAGCTACTCCAACAGATGGAGTGAGTTGGAGTCGCCCTCCAAGACCTTCGACCAATCGACCTGGTGCAGGGTAGGGGCGCTGTCAAGAGTACTGTATGTTCAGTTTTAACACGCATACATCAATCATCAGGTTACGAAACGTTTTCATATCTATTAAATCGATGAGATCATCACGTATCGTGCTCTGGAATTCACCTCGAACCAATTGTATCAGCTACTGCCGATGTGTTGAGTATTCGCTGGAAGCATGAGTCGGTGGAACATGACGTTTGTTACGCTGGCTAAGAACTTTCGTCAACAACTCAACGACGCATTGCTTGTTGATCTGGACAAAAAGTCAATCAACTACATTTACGAAACGACTATGTTTTTGGCCTTTGTGCTAAGCTCACTTCTATCTATAAAGGGGTTCTATCGACGCTGTTACAGTTTCATCTGACACTCAGAATTGCTTCTAAGTTCATGCACAACAATTGGTCAGACGAGCGACAAGATCAGCCTCATTTGAAGATCATATCCTGATGTCAATCGCTTATCAAAGACCGTTATCTGACAGCTCGATAACGAGATATTGATGGGTCCCGCGTCACACCACTGCACAGTCATACACACAATTTGACAGGAGACTCCACCGCGGCCAAGACGTAGCGAGGCGGAAACGAGCCATATCCCCATTTTTGGGTGCGAGATCGGCTTTCTTGCGGAAACCCATTTCTAGAAAGAGCCGCAAGTAAACTCCAGTATCTCTAACATCGTCGCTCTGTATTTCCGAGATCTTGGGAAACTCTGTGTGATGCGCGACGCGTCTCCCGTGAAAGACATGAGACGTCGAACTGCCCATCAACGCGACGCACCAAAGAGATGGGACACAGATACTGTGCCGCGCCATGGTTGTCCTATTGCCCTTTCTTGACCAAACGATCATCCTCAAGAGAGCGAATTATCGACATGGCATTCCCATCTCATCCGCATCCACAATCTGCCGTCTTCCTCCTTCTACGTTGACAAGTTAGCGCACGATCGGCTCCGACAATTGGAATCGGCTCAGGCCCCGCTTGACCAGATTCAGACTCTCTCAAATCCGGGGAAAGGGTCAAAGGAAGACGAAACAAGTAAGATCATCCGTTTCCCCCGCATTTGAACTCTCTAGGCAGTTACATTAAGCAAAACACACGAATTAAAACGAAGTATTTTGATGCATGAAGAGTGAGATTCTGTGCTTGCGGCTGCATTGCGGAACTCGTGATGCGGATCCCCCATGTCGGATGGTGGGGCACTGAACTGACTTGATCGTACGTGACCTTGAACCTGGGAGTTATATAAAGAGCCTGCTGATCGCCATCTCTTGACCAGAGGAAAAGAGAAATTGGAAGATTATGAGACTACCGACTGCTACATTTACAAAACTTTTGAATCAACAATTCCGTGGGCCTGTATCCAGGAACATACATCGGTCTTTCTACGGCACCATGAGAGCTGCTAGGTATTACGGCATCAAGGACATTCGTGTCGAGCAGGTCCCTGAGCCTACAGTGCAGCCGGGACAAGTAAAGGTAAATACCTTCCACAATACGCTTGAATGTAGATACTAATAAAGACAGGTTTCCCCTAAGTTTGTTGGCATTTGCGGCACAGGTAAGAAGCAAGAGCTAAGGCCCGGCCACATGCTGACAGGTACCAGATCTACACGAATATCTCGGAGGACCCAACTTCTGCCCAACCAAGCCTCACCCTCTCACATCAGAAAGTATCCCCGTGACACTCGGCCATGAATTCTCAGGAATCATCTCCGAAGTTGGGCCCGGCGTAACCGGCTTCGAAGTAGGTCAGCCCTGCGCAATCCAACCAACCCTCTTCTGCGGCCACTGCGCAGCATGCCACACCAGCGCAGAGAACGTCTGCCATACCGGCGGTTTCCTCGGACTCTCCGGTGGCGGTGGCGGTCTTTCCGAGTCAGTCTGTGTGAATGCAACGCACGTCTTTGCGCTGCCAAAAGATCTACCCCTCGAGATCGGAGCACTTGTGGAGCCACTTTCTGTAGCTTGGCATGCCATGTCTGCAGCACCTGAGATCAACGAAAATTCCAAGGTTGCAATTTTGGGCGGTGGACCAATTGGTTTGGCGATGATTTTGTGCTTGAAGGCCAAGGGGGTTAGTGAGATCATTGTCTCTGAAGTTGCTTCGTCGAGACAAGAGTTTGCAAGGCAGTTCGGTGCAACCACGGTTGTGAACCCAATCAAAGAGGACCTCAAAGAGATCGCTCTTGGCTTGACTGGTGGTTTGGGTGCTGATGTTGTTTTCGATTGCGCCGGTGTACCGGCGAGGTGAGTTTTCTTACGCTAAACTCTGTGAACATACTAACAGTTATTAGTGTCAAGGGTGCTTTCGAGGTTGTGAGAACAAGAGGCACTGTTGTAAACATCGCAATCTGGGAGAAGGAGATCCCGTTCAACCCTAATTGGTTGACTTTTAAGGAGAGTGCCTACAAATCTGTTCTGGGATACCAACGGGAGGACTTCCAAGCGGTCATTGATAATCTCGCTTCTGGGGCAATCAAGCCTCACCAGATGATCACCAGAAAAATCAAGATGGAGAATATTGTTGAGGATGGTATCAATGCGTTGATCACAGATAAGGACAACCAAGTTAAGATTCTGGTGGATGTCAATGCCAAATGATTGGCAACGGTGCAAGAAGGAGTTAGTGGAGTTTGAGCATGTTGTGCAATAGCAAGTAGCCTTGAATGATAGTTTTCTATTTGAAGTAACAAAGTGATTGGTTTTCTAACTTTTACTGCCTCACTTCCGTCCACGGCGGGATAAAGTAATAACATACCCCATGGGCCAGACAAGCAATTCCATCAGCAACCCAATGTATCCAATGCCAGGTCGGAAAACGACTTCCGACAAAGGCGCCCATACATCTCGCGGGATTTAGCCCTGCACCGCCATATCCATATCGCGCGAAAGCACTGGCAAAGCTCATGGTCCCGACACTCAATCCCACCATGAAAGGTCCCAGCGCTGGGCCAATGATCTTGGCTTGTCGAGGGTCCAGACCAACTCCAAAAGCGAGGAACAGGAGAAGGGTAGCTGATACTAGCTCGACGACAAATATCTCCTTTGGCGGGACGATATCCGTCAAGAGCCAGCATCCGCCGACTTTGAAGTCTCGACCTCCCCAACTTGCCCTGACTAATAAGCCAGCCAGGGCCCCGCCGCCGATCTGAGCTGCGACGTAGAGTATCAAACGTGGCAGTGAACATAATCGAGCGCAGAAAGTCGCAAAGGTAATGAGAGGGTTGAAATGAGCACCGGAAATCGCACCGAACGATGTGATGAAGAGCGTTATGAAGATCAGGTTCGTTATACCGCCAATGAGAGGCCCCAGGAAAGCAGCATTGTCAAAGCTCCCAAATCGTTGTGTCGGGGCTGCTGGAGCAGTATCCGGTGAAATGTTCACCCATATCGTGATGTACACGAACAGCAAAGTGCCTGCTGCGGGTCAGTTGAGAAACTTGAGGCTGATCGATGAAGTATGGTACCAATTCCTTCAATAAGCGCCGCTTTCCACAAATCCAGATTTTTAATCGGACGCATGTCCATCAACTCCCGGAAAGACATGTGCGGCGTCGCATCTGGTGCATGATGCAGTAAATGGTCGTCTTCGGAAGTTCCTCCTTCGACAACGTACGCTTGATTGGCACCTAGTCTTCCAGCGAAAGGTTGGCTGTACCTTCGATAATGAGGACCTGAAGGCTCTGAGCTAGGTCTGGCTTCGACATCGCTGCTGTCGCGTGCCTTCCGGCGGTTCGTCACTGCCATGATTGCAATGATCCGTGATTCAACACTGGGTTCGCAGTGAATGAGTCCTGAGATATTTCAAGGTAGACATTGTCATCTGGTTAGGTAATGTGTGCATGACAACAGCGGCCGCTCCCTGTTGGATGTAGCGAGGTTTCGCCGATATTGCATTGTAATGAGGTTTGAGATCTTACGAGAGCCGCCAGTAGCGTCTTACACATACTGACAATTGCTGACCAACGCTTACAGAATGTGGGCATCAGCCGAGGCATGTTGGTGTTGGCCAGATTCACATCTCATTGGGTCATAGTAAAGTGTGCCATAATTAGCGCCGTTCCGGGACGGCCAGAGTTGAAATCCGATTTCATCAAGTCCGTTTCCTCTGCCACTTTGTTGGCGATGTCGTCATTGGCCTAGCTTGATATAATAGAATCCATCTCGATGACAATTCTGGATTCGAATGAAAAATGCGGGGAAAGTGTGGGGGTAGGGGGTCCTCTCGATACGAAATTCGCTGTATCCTGCCTGGTTGCGCACGGCACATCGGCGATACTTTCACCGACCTCTCTATTTCGCCTACAGTCAAATCCGTCCGACATGTCTAGTAGCTGACTTTGAACAAAGTGATATCCGTGTGATGATCCGCCCTTTTTGACGATCTCTTCACTCTCGAATAACGTTAGTAGGCGGCAAAGCAGCACGGCAATCATCAGGCTTTGACAAGATCAGCTTTAACACAATAACTGAAAAGGATGGACCCTCTGTGACGAGACACATAAAGTCCCATTGTCCTACACTTCAATTCCTCATCCACGCACAAGTTTACCCTCATTTTCTTCTCAGCCTCTTATCAATGGAATAATTCAACCCGTTGAACATGACGTATCTTTCCAGCACCTCCCCGGTGACCGTCGCAATTGTTGCGAGCACCGTACTCGTTCTGTCGCTTTTTGTAACACTGTTCCGACGCTACTGGACACTGCGGCATATACCTGGACCTTTCCTCGCATCCTGCACAGATTTGTGGGCAGCGATAAGGGTATGGCGAGGCAAATACTATCAGGACATGCTCGAAGAATGGCACGCCAAGTATGGTCCTGTTGTGCGAGCAGGTCCTAACCGAGTTTCATTTGCCGATCCGGATGCAATTCCAGAGATTTATGGTACTTCCCTGATTTACCCAAAAGTAATTTCACCCTTGCAATGACCTCTAACTCGAGTATGATGCTGATCCTGTGCTGCAGTCGGACTCCTACCGTCCTATGGAGGCCCTGGCCAAGGGCGACACAGTGCACAGTATCATCACCGTTCGTGATGAGAAACGCGTCACGGGTATAAAGCGGCACGTCGGTGGAGGCTTCTCACAGACCCAGTGGCTCAAGCAAGAAGACCAGATGGACGGAACGATCAGTGCACTCCTGACTCAGCTTCACAAAAGACCCGCAGGCATCGTCATCCCGCTGCGCGAATGGCTGGGCTTCTGGTCATTCGATACCTTGACCTCTCTAGCCTTTAGCAAAACCCGAGGCTACTTGCAAGCTGGCGCAGATGTAGACAGTATCTTTCCCAGCGCGGCCGGACGTTTCAGACACTGGAGAACCTGGGCGCTGGCGCCGCAATTGGAATCCCTGCTGTTGAAGAATTGGTTTATGCAGAGGGCACAAACGACTTCGACTCCCATCGCACAATTGGCTATGGAAAGGATCCGAGATCGAAGTGCAGAGGAAAAGAATGAGACAGGGAGAGATCTTCTGGGAAGATATTTGGCTGCAAGTCAAGCGGCTCCCGACGTGATTAGGCCGAAAGATGTGATTGCTCTGACTATTACGACCATTCATGCAGGACCGGAGACCACGGCTATCATTTCTGCGATGGCGCTCAGTATGGTGCTCGGAAGCAAAAACTCAGAGTTCTTTCGGAAGTTGGAGAAGGAGATTCTGGATGCAGAGCTCCCGGTAGGTGAGAACGGCGCAATCGCTTTCAAAGACGTGGAGCATCTGCCGTATCTGGATGCGGTGATAAGGGAGACACTGTGAGTGAACTCTGTCCTGCTAACGATGGGTGACCTTCAGCTAACAGTCTCTAGCCGATGGTCTATCAACCCCAATGTTAACTCCAGAACCATCAACACGCCTGGAGGCGTCACCATATGCGACACCTTCATCCCTGAAGGCACAGACGTCATGGTATCCTCTCATGACATCAGAAACTCCACGCGGATGTTCGGTCCTGATGCTAGCGTCTACAACCCCGAGCGTTGGGTCCGCGCCGACGAGCAGAAGCATCGCGACATGGAGCGCTCAGCGATGGGGTTCAGTTGGGGAAGAAGAGTCTGCATGGGACAGCATTTGGCGAGGATCGAGATGAAGAAGTTGATTGCCAGCTTGATTAATGCCTTTGAGGTGAGTTGTTCTGACGAGCTGGATGGGATTTGGGCTGACTTTAGTGAATAGATCGAGCCTGTGAAGGTGGGAGAAACGGGCAAGTGGGATGGGAATGCAATTGAGTTCAAATTGGAGGTGAAGTTGACGCCGAGAAAGGCGTGATGGAATGAGGCTTGCAGATGAGATGCACGACCGTGCTCGCGAACAGTAGTGTTTATAGCTCTATGTGATGTTTTAGTGTTTTAGTTTTGATTGCCAAAAGTGCTGTGTTAAACATATCTTCTTCCGCTCCTGCCCAAGTGATTTCATAATTGATCATTCCTCATGTTCTGTATAGTACGCATTTACTTGTACAGCCTCGCTTCCCGGTCCTCTAAAAGGAGTTCAGTAACTACTCGTCCTTCACCAAGTTTCACAGCCACACTTTTTGGTCCAGGATGCCGACACTTCTCAGAATGGACACTCAATGAGGTTTAAGTGAATAGTAATGGAAACGAACAGGCCAGCGGGAAATAATGGATATTCTCAATACCGGCCGTTCTGGCTATCATCTTACAACAGAAATTGTGATAGCTATACTGAAATTCCATGTTAGAACTAGATTATTTCTCATCCTTGCAGATCATTATCACAACTTTTGAAGTTTCGACCCATGCAATAACCACTTGATTCCCTCCACTATATCATTTGTTCTCTTTTCGACCTGTTTGTTCAGCTGAGGGAAAAACTCCCAGAAATGATGGGGCAGGCCAGGATACAAATCCAGCCGTGTGGAGATGCTGTCTTCCTGAAGAATTCGCTCGTAAATGATACTCTCGTCCCTCAGACCGTCAAGCCCGCAGACCTGAAAGTACGTGGGAGGAATTCCCGAGTGTCCTGATGGATGAACAGCAGGCACTGCAATCGGCGACGTCGGGTCTGGCTTATATGCAGCTGAAAATATCTTAGTCTCTCTCTAATACAATGACTCGTTGTTCTTACCAACGAATGCGCGAGCGAGTTCCTCTGGAGGTATAGTCACGTCTTTGTTCTGCTCATGGCTGACGTAGTCGTCCTTGTACTTCTCAGGGACGCATGGTGGAGGAAGAAGAGGTCCGACACCGAGAAACTGTCCAGTGACCTTTGCAGGAGATCCAAGGTCGCGGTTTAGATATACCACGCCGTTGGCAATGTTGGCTCCGGCGGAAGTGCCTCCGATGATGAGGCCTGCTGAAGGGGCCGCAGAGGGGTGAACTTGCGTAGGGTTTTGTGCAATCTACTGAAAGTCAGTTCCGTTAACAACAACAGGTGGCACAGAATAATTACATACCCATTGTAAAGCGTCAACCCCATCATGGATGGCCTGAGGGAATGGATGTTCTGGAGCAAGACGGTAGTCGAGACAGACTATGATGATACCAGCCTTGACCGCCAAGATTCTGTTGGACTCCATGTCATCATGGCGCGTGCCCAGACAGAAGCCGCCACCGTGGAAGAATAAAAAGATAGGAAGTTCATCTCCAGGGACGACATCTGATGGAGCATAAACATAGGCAAGAATACTGCTACCATCACGAACAGGTATCTCAATATCTCGCTCGGTCAAGTTCGGAGGAGGGCCTCCTAGTGCGTCTCGCGCCTCATTCTTGTGCTTGTTCGATGTGGCTCGAAGAGTTGGTATGTCGATATTGGCCGGAAGCGGCGGAGCGCTGGAGGACTTTAAGATCTGTTAGTGGGCATCGTTAGCGCTGTTCTTAAGGTATCGGACTTTTGGTGGGGGAGGGGACATGCCTCGAGAAACTCGGGGTCTGGCTGAGCGCTGGCGAGAATTTCCGAACTAGGAGCCATTTTGGACAGTTTAAAGGACATGTTAGACTCGAATCGGCCATGGTGAGCAATCGTCTTATGGGGAAATAAATACAGCTGTGTGCAAAGTGTCTAATGAGCCTCCACGTAATTCACCACGGTCATGAAAAGACCGTCTTTGACCGGGCCCACTACTGGAACTAACGAAGATGGCGTAACAAGGGCCCTCGGTTAAGGCCAATCAGCGGAAGAATCGGTAGATTGAGCTTCGGGTGCCCACATTCCCCCGCAAACGACAAATCTGGGGAGCATGCAACCTCCTCCAAACTCAACTCCATTCTACGTTGGATCGCGATACTCATCCATTGAACACAGATTCTATACGCCCCAAGCATGACACAAGACGAGGCGCAACGTACGACTCCACCTGAGACGTGGAAGGGCCACCGCGCCTGTTTCGAGTGCAGACGGTATGTGAGCCTTTCCGTACAGCTTCTCGATTGACGCAAGCTAATCCCCCCCAAACAGAAAGAAGACGCGATGTAGGTTACGACTTACAGATTCCGAGTGCGAACTGACGAGGCTCAGGTGACATGAGAAAACCCAACTGCGGTTTGTGTACAAGAACAGGCCAATCCTGCACATTTCCAACAAAGCGAAAGACGCCGCAACGACGTCGCCAGGAGAGCCAGATTGATTCACAGAAGCTCGGTACGGTCTAGGTATCCGCCGTGGGCATGGATGAATACTAATTTGTGGATCAGAGCGTCTCGTCAGCCTGCTTGAGTCAAGGTTAGGCGAAGGTCAAGACATCGACATGCTCTTATCGCAAACAGAGCAGCTTCCGAAAGTTAACGATATCCATACACCGAACTCGCTCGACAGAGAACATGACCAGCCTATGCGAGACGACAGTAACGATGAATCACAGCCAGAAATCATCGTACTGGGCACGAGCCTCGTTGGTGACGATTCAACCTCTCCGGCTTCGACTTTCCGCTCAACAGAAGCCGACGCACCTACCTGGCTAGGCATACCGGTGCCTGTATTGACCGACCTTGTTCACATCTTTTTCTCCAAAACCCAGGGATGGCTTCCGCTTCTTCATAGGCCACGATTCTTCGGCAGGTTCATGAAGAACGGCTCCTTTGATGACAGAAACCACTCCAACACTGAGGCATTGCTGCTCTGTGGCATGTTTGCCTTGGCAGCTCGCCACTCCACAAATTCATGGTTTCACGGCATTCCAGCACCAGACCGTGGACAAGCATTTATGGAGAAGGCCAATACATATTACGAAAAGTGCCAATCCGACCAAGCACCTAGTCTCGAGTATCTCCAAGGCTGCATCTTGCTAGCTGCTTACGAATACGCTTCGGGTCCATCGCACCGCGCCTGGATTCTGGCAGGCGTCTGTATTCGACTGGCCTACGACCTAAACCTGTGTAGCATGGACGAGCAGGATGAATCAGGCGACTGGTCAATTCTAGAAGAGCAGCGCCGTGCGTTTTGGATCACCTGGGAACTCGACACTTTTGGCTCCCTCATGTCTAGACGGCCAAGTTCGATAACCCGGTCACTGGTGATGGTCAAACTTCCGGTTAGCGATGAAGCATGGTTTGCTGACAGACCTGTGGTGTCGCCTGTTGTCGACCCAAGACCCAGTGAGGTATGGAAACTCCTTCTCGACTCCCCGAATCAGGACCCTCGGGCGTGGTTTCTCATAGCCAATATTCTCTTGAGTGTCGCGAGTGAATTTGCAGCAGGTCGGTTCACTTGTCAGCGGGATAAGGAGGAGCTTATTGATGCGATTACGTGCTTTTCACTTGCCATGTCACAGAGGTTTAACCTGGAGACTCTTGAGTTAGAGACGTCTTCTGGAGATGCGGCAAGGCATAACTGGATCATTGGTATGCATCTCATGTTGACTTGCTCTCGAACGACCATACAGGCCACCTTCAAGCCTGAACATCCAGAGACATTACGTTCGCCTCGTCATTTGTCTCGCATATTCTATCATTGGTATCCGGACTACATCCCTCTATGCCAGCCTTTCCTGGCATGCTGTCTGTTATCGGACCGAGCGTACCCGTCAAAGGATATGACTGATGCTTCATATACCGGATACCATAATAGTGAGCTAGTCAGCCTTGTGTTATCGCAGTATGCCACTGTGTGGAATCTTGCCTCAATTATAATAAGTACATATAGCTTGTTGATCTACATCCTTAAATACTGACTAGAGACAGATCTAAAAGCCTCGTTGATGCGCCGCGACAAGGACAACTCATTCGAGAAGCGATTTGCGTTATTCTTCCCTTCGCGGGTTCCCAATAATAGGAAAGATGACCAGCCAGCTGTAGCTGGAGGGCTCGATGTAGAGGAATTGGGGACTGAGAACCTATCAGCAGAAAGCAGTTCTGGTGACAGTGATCTCCAGCAACTTCTTCAGCCGACGGAATTAGGAGATGCAGAGACTTTGATGACAGAACTTGCCAATATGGCCGGGAGGGGGTTACCAAGATACGTTCCAGGAGACACTCAACCTGATTGGAACAGCGGCATTTCTCTCAATTTCCTTGACGAGGATCATCAGCATCTCAATTACCTACAGTTGTGATAGAGGTGGGACGGGACATGCTTGAGGACGCAAATGAGCTATGATGCACATGTAGATGAATTATTGAAGTAATGGTGACGCATGTGAAATCATTTACAGAAAGCCAACACCTTATTTGCTGTGAAGGTGATTCCGAGCGCTTGAGATGCACTGTTGGTTTTGACAGAATTTGTCCTTGATCCAATATAGCGGTAGTTAAAAGGGTCATAACTGCGAGCTCGGAATGGGCGTGACTGGAGACGGTTGGAACATTAAATCTGATAATATCTCTTCAGCTAATTACAGTGAGGACATCTGGGCGACCCTGATCACTAATCTGGCAGAAGCTATGTATTGCGTGTATTGCACTAAAGCTACTAAACGTGCAAAGCCACCCACGCCTCAGGTGGTAAGAAAACTTCAGACCTTCACATAGGCTGTCAAAACAAATTCAGTAAAAGCTATTCTAAGCTTGTCCTAAACTTAGACCAAGTTACCTAAGTCTTTTTATCACCTAGGATTGAGGTTCTGTGTTTTCTTTCCTCCCCTAGCCATGCCACGGCGTCCAAGACAGCCTAGAGGTTCTGAATATCTTAGATCAATCAAGAGCTCTTGTTCTCCTGGTGGCTCACTTCTGCCCTGCTCTCGAACTGCTTCTCCTGCGTTTCTGGCCGCGCAGTCTCATCAACTTCCAGATGGGTCTTGGAATCAATCTCAACTGGTGCATCAATGGTAGCATCAAATTCGGATGCTTGTTCTTTGATGAAGAAGCAGGCTTTTAAGTTTTTGGTCAGTCGAGTCCGAGTGGAAATGGATGGGTAGGCCGAACGTACCGACAAGCATTATAGAGCAAAATGCAGCCGAAACGATCCATGCGTTTCGAAAAGCGATCAAGTACGCCTTCTTCATACCTAAAACGGCGGCGTTTGCGATTTCAGGTGTGAGGCCAGGGACAGCAGCTACTGCCTGTTTGTTCTGAGAAGCTAGCCCTTGAATAAGTGCAGGCAGAGACGAAGTAGGTAGCCCAAGTGGGAGGGCTGCCTCTGCAATCTTCTTGGCTAACTCCTTGTCCAAGGCATTGTGCAGGACCGCATTGTTGATTGCTAGACCAATCGAGCCCCCTAGACTGCGGATACTAGTCATGAGAGCAGATGTGAGAGCGATGAGCTCCAGCGTTGTTGCGAATTGCGCAGAAACCATAGTCAATGGGACGATGGAAGGAAGTGCAAGGCCAGGCAGGATAGGATATATCCAGAAAGCATATCGAGGAGTGTCAATCTTTGAAGTTGCCAGTAGAATGAAGAAGGCAAGGAGGAAGACGGACCCAAAGACGAGTGGTGGCCGAAGTGTCTTGTACTTAGCTGACCACATGCCAAAGACGGGAGAGAAAGCAGCGGCTGTGATGAACATGATAGCAAAGTTGACACTACCGGAAAGGAAACTGGCATCATATACGAGAGAGATCTCGAAGACGAAATAAGAGTTGGCGGCGAAGAAAGCGATACCTTCAATGAAGATGACAAATAAGGAGATGGCGAAGTTTCTGTGCCTCCAGAGCTCATGGTGAAGCATACCATCCTTCTTGAACCTCCACTCATACGCGATGAAGATTATCAGGACGACGATGCTGATGATAAAGGGTGCAAGGATGTTGACGCTATCCCAAGAGTAGGGGTTTTGAGACCATGATAGGGCTATGCAGAAAAGAACGAGGGCTGGGGCGAACAATGTATATCCTACCCAGTCCAGACTCTTGATCTTTTGCGAGACATTGAGGGAGACTTGAAGGTCTCGGGGCGGGGGATTGTATCCAATGAGGCAGCCAAGACATGCAAGAGCGTAACAACCAGCCGTCACGTACCAAAAGATACGGTAGTTGGAGTTGTCGCCGTGACGGAGTAGGCCTCCTCCCATAAGCAGAGCAATAATGGCACCAAGCGCGATCGATACACTTCCAACAGCTTGTCCAATAGGTCTATAATGCCGAGGAAGAATCTCAGACATGACAGCAACGGTGAGCGACTGACTTCCGAAAGTGGAACCCAAGATTGCGAAACCAGCGATGAGAGTTCCAGAAGTCTGAGCTCGGGACACGACGATGCTGCCTGCGACGCCAGCGAGTTGCATGACGACGAGGATGGCTTTGCGGCCCCAGTAATCAGCGACTTGGCCGATTGGCGGGTTGAGAACAACGGTGAGGATCGTGATGCATGATGAGTACCAGACTGTCTGGCTACTGCCGCCAACGGCTGCGGCCATGGTATTTGACAGAAGGCCTGTGCCGACGAGGGAGAGGATCTGTGTCAGGTAGATCATGTTGACTGCCTGAATATTGGTTAGCTTGGAGGTAAGAGAGGTGCGGAGGGACTTACGAAAAGGCAGATCAACGTCTTGGAATGGATCCGAGCAGCATCTCGCTCAAAGGGGACGCTGACGGAGGATTGGGAAGCCATGTTGGCGATGCGACTCAGATGCTGAATGCTTGAGATGCAAGGATATTCCAATAGAAAATTGCCGTGGGATTAGGCTTTGTTATATTGTAAGTGACAGGGAGGGCACATCCGTGCTTGAATGCCGGCGGCTGAAGTTTGCATGCTGGGTATTGCTGTCTTCTGTTAAGGTGCCGGGGCAAATAGGGGGAAATGGTTGGTGAGTTCCCCAGGTTTACCCCAGCCGGAAAACCCGAACTGAGATCTGGGGTAGTGTTGAGAGGGGGCCATCGGGATGGTGGAGACGGTGTTCGCGCTGACCGTGGGACCGTAGGTCGAGGCGCGGTAGGAAGACGCACTGGCCATTTAGCACCCCGCCTCCAGTGACCACTGGGCCCTACGTGTGATCAGGCCAAAGAGAAATGCATTGGTTTCTTCGAAGTCGGCGACCAAGGTCAAGATCAAAAGACAGCACACATACTCGTAAGATCTCCAGTGGATGACAGAAACGCAGATGATGAAACATTAGACTGAGGCGTTTGTGCATGTGATCATTTGAGCAGCAGTCCCGAGAGCCTCGCGAGTAGTGCATATGCTGGGACCAGTCTCTTGGCGGTTATTTATCGATTACCTCACGGATCGCGTAGCACGTTGGTGGGCTATTCGGGTATATTATGTATGCGAAGGCATCCTAGAAACAACATTGGTAATCGGGATATCGAGAGAGAAGTCGATTTGCGGTGAATGAACCAAATTTCTCTGCCATTCTAGTAGATTTATGTAGCTATTCTTCTCACCCTCACAGCTGCGGTCTTGGTCCCAAATCCTTCATATCCAAGGTAGTCGACAACCCCATCTCTTTCGCCATATGAGCAAACACTTGGCCCTTCTCATTCGGATCATTCAGCATCTTGAAAAACGCCTCCCTCGCAGCGACGTCTTCAGGAGCAGTGGACTTGACTCTCAACAGATTCGCAGTCGATAGTGGATCAGTGATATTCTTGTAGACGTCGCGCCTGGCCGTTGCGTATTCATCGAGTTCTGTTTCTGGGGCGTTCTCGTTTATCACCTGAGTCAAAGCTTTGCCGAGATGAGCGGCATCAAGCAAACCCGTAGTCAGTCCAAGTCCACCGACAGGATTGTTGAGCTAGACTGTATTTAGCGGCGAAGGATGCAATGTTGGGGGAGAACTTACGTGGGCAGCGTCACCGGCGAGCATGATATTACCAACGCGATATTTTGATACACAGCGCTGATGAATCGTGTACGGAGCTGTTTGGAGGTAGATGATGTCATCAGTGTTACCTGGCAAGATCCTTTCAAGTCTGTCTTTGATGACGGGAAAGACAGCCTTATCAGTGATAGGCTCTCCATCAGCGCCTTGAGCAAATGGAACGCTGGTTGCAACCCTCCACAGATTCTTCGGTCCGCGTTTTACAACGATCGCCCAGTCCTCAGGATGTACAATAAAGTTGCCATGCTTCCAGCCTAACTTCTCAAGGTCGTAGAGGATGTTGACTGCAATAAGCCGTATGTCTGGCCAGGTGTAGCCTTCAAGAGACTGGCCTATGGACTTTCGAACCGCACTCTTACCGCCGTCGGCTCCGACGACGTACCGACAGTCAAACTTGAGCTCTTGGTCGTCGAGTACACGCCGTGCATACACTGTAACTGAATCTCCATGGTCTTCAACACGAGTAAATGCGTGGTTGAAGATGACCTCGGCATTTCCCGTGTTGATTAGATGCTTGAGGAAGATCTGCGCCAAAACATCTTGCCCTATCATGGCTGCGCAAAGATTGGGGTTTTCGGATGGTGGCGGCGTGAAGTCTGCCAGGACTTTTGTTGTATCGTATCCGTCTCGCCAACAGTATCCATGGTCGCTTCTACAAGCGGACTCTAACACTTCTTGGACGATTCCAGCCTTGGCGAATTCGAGATTGACGCAAGGGAGCTGTCTGCGATTGGTATGCTATGTCAGTGAATGGATGAATAGCGGTTGGATTAGAGACATACACGCAGGCTCGCGGGCTGCGGGAGATTCCTTCGCTTGCCTCAATAACAGTCACCTTGATACCTTTCTGAGCAAGGATCAAGGCTGTGAAGAGGCCGACGGGGCCTGCGCCGACGACTATAACGGTTTGGTCGGGCATTTCTGAATGAACCGAATAACTTGTGCAGGAGAATGGTTTAGAATGCCAGAATCCAACAAGATATTATAGGAGTATCTTAACAAAATTCCTTTTAAACAAATAAAAGCCTTGTCTGTAAAGAAACACAAAGCTCGTAAAACTTCATGTGACGCCGGATCGACATGTCGGGGCTCTGATGCCTGTGGAGCCGGCGCCTTCTGAGTCGGCGTCCGTTTTGGCCGGGATGCCGTCCCCACTTATCCGATGGCTTCATCAATCGTGGCCGAGGCCGATGTCTCCTCGCCGCTGGAGTCAACGGCGGGAGGATCCAGTCACAGGTGACCAAAGGGATGCCACTGCGAGCAGTAAGTCACTGGCGCCCATGAATTCCCGCTGTATCCTTCTACCTTCAAAGGCTTGGGGGTGACAAATTGAGGTAGACGCGCGATAAACTGGAAGAGCGCGCTCTCGGCCACTCTGTGATCAGTTACGCCGCCGGGCTGATTCGACTGCCCACAACATGGCAGCACAGCTTACTCGCGAACAAAATTATTACCGTCAATGGAGATGCTTCTTTTTTGAACAGCATCATGACAAACAAAGCAGGTACAAAGCCTGAGTAAAGGCTGGTCGGCGGGTGAGAAAATGTGTCTTCGTTTCCCGCGGTCGCGTAACGCGTCATGAGCCAGAGTCCCACAATCTCAACGAGGACAGCACGCAAACATCGAGCTCTACGTAAAAATTGACAGTCCATAGTGAGATCTTCATTAGATTCCTCAAATTTCATTCTACTTCTGGCTCCCATATTGAGATATACCATGATCACTATTGACGTCTTGGGCATGAGGTCACAGTAAAATAGAGGGGGAATATCTATCCATGGATATTTCATGCATGTGTCCTGCACAACTTTGGCCTGTTTGCACGAAAACTCGTTCATACGCGCAACCAACTCTTCTTCTCATCAAAAAAGCACAGAAATCTCTCGGACGAGATAAGAAGCTCTACAAACATACGATCCAAATGATCTGATAAATGCAAACATTGGCAATTCCCAACCTGGGCAGTTGCTGGACTCCCGGGTAGCCAGACTCGATTGAAAGGTCACAGTGGGTGGGCTCAGAACACCCTCTGATTGGCCCTTCTTAATCTTAAGAGAGATAAGCATAATCTCTTATCGCAACCTTAAATTTGGCTTGACCTTGGAGACTGAACAATGCGCGGAGGCCTCGCTGCCCGCCAATAACTTTCATGCTCTTCTCCGCGTTTCTCGACTAGCGAAACTGGCCAAAGATAAGGTCGTAGCTAACTACTGACTCAAATTCCATCCCCTGCAAGGTACCAGACAACATTCACTTACCATTGGCTCTTGCGAGACATGAAGTCATGCACTCACCCTTCAGCCGTCGATAGAGGCGCTGTACTAAGATTACCTAAATGCCATAAGATTAGGCTAAAGTTCAGCTAAAGTCTTCGAGGTTTACATCTTTCTTGATGCCTCTTTAGGACCAGAAGATTTACAATGGGGTATTTTGAAGAAACTCTGCTACCTGTCATGCTCTTTTGTTCTGTTCTGTAATGTTCCAAAACGCGTCGCAGCCTGGGGAACAAGCATTCCGCTCGTCCGTTATCTCTACCGATCTCAGATCTGTCCAACCACACATCATGCAGCCAAAGATAAGGAATCTACGCCACGTCGCGCTGAAGCAACGTTATCTTGTACCTTAATTCTTATCTCGCGTTGTTTCGCCAGAAACGGAAAAATGATCCCGATTTAGCTATGATACCCATTTCTTGGCAAAACACTAGGATATGTCTGAGATACGAGGATTCAGGGCCTCACATAGGGGGAAAGTCATTAAAGACAGTGGGCTCTGCTGTCGGGATGGAGCGCAGTAGCATGTACAGCCAGTTTCTCTGCCAAATTTGATACAGCAATGGCTTCGGCAATTACTCCGGTCACTGAGTGGCCTGATTACAGTGATGATCCCACGGGCGGTAATCCTATTACCCATGATTTGAATGCTACTTATGACAAGGTAAGTCATTGACGACGTGCTGGAGGACCGCGTTGTGCATCTGCTCCACCGGTTCGCATCTCAACACTATGCGTCATAACCATTTTTCTGGAGACTGTAGATCTAACAAAATGGTGTTTTATAGGGCGACATGGCATGGATGCTTGTTTGCACGATTCTGTGCTGGCAGATCACTCCTGCGATCGGCTTTCTTTGTAGGATCCGCGACGCATCGAGAAACTCGGTTCCATCCACTGACACGACACAGATGCTGGTATGCATAGGAAGAAAGCAGCATTGACGATCATCCTGCAGTCTCTTTTCTGCGCTTGTGCTGTAGGCATCCAATTTTGGATTTATGGTTATAGCTTGTATCAATCTCGAACTACGAACCCAATGTTGGGCGACCTGTCCCTCGCCGTATTCCACAACGTCCTTGCCCAGCCATCGATTGCAAACGCTGATATCCCCGAGATCCTATGTATGTATTGACGAGCGCAGCTGTGTGTTTAAACACAGAACCTTGACATTTGAACATTCTCGGCTGACTGACGTGCTCTAGATGCGATCTTCGGAGTCACCTTTGTTACCGCCACTGCCATGATTTTGGCTGGAGCAATGCTGGAAAGAGGCAGGCTATGGCCTAGCATGGTGTTCCTCTTGTGCTGGACAACCTTTGTGTACTATCCGTAAGTTATTAGCCGCACTCTCTCTTGGATCGCAACTCTGGGCTGGACCTAGCGCGGACCAAACTTTATCCCGTGAAGAGTCACTGACAAACATCGCTATAGTCTAGCATATTGGGAATGGAATCCATCTGGATGGTTGTACAACTTGGGCCTTTACGACTTCGCAGGATCAGGTCCAGTCCACATTGCCTCCGGATTTGGTGCTCTAGCTTGGTCGTTCATGCTGGGACCTCGACTCCCCGACGCCAGCATCACCGATCGCAAGGCAGCCGTACACTACAAACCACACAACCCACTGCTTATGGTACTCGGAACTGTGCTTATTTGGTTTGGCTGGTTTGCTTTTAATGGTAAGTCAATTGTCGGTGCGATGTGCGGCTGAAAGCTAACCTCCTCGACTTAGGTGGCAGCACCGCAAACCTTAGTCTCCGATCGATCTACGTCGTTGCGAATACAAACTTCTCTGCATGCGCTGGCGGAATTGCTTGGGTTCTACTCGGATACCTGCATACCCGAAAGTTCTCTCTGGTCGGCTTCTGCAGTGGTATCATCGCGGGACTGGTCGGCATCACACCCGCTGCCGGATTCACGCTCATCTATGTTTCTCCTGTAATCGGAGGTGTCACATCACTGGTGTGCTTTTACTGTGTCAAGTACAAGTACATTCTCTCGGTTGACGATGGCCTCGATATCTTTGCCATCCATGGAATTGGTGGCGTTATCGGAGACATCCTGACTGGCCTTTTTGCTACTGGATATGTTCCTGCACTGGACGGTGTATCTGGAGATGCCTATGCAGGCGGATGGTGGGATGGCAACTATCGACAGCTTGGCCTCCAGATTGCGGGTGCTGTAACTTGTGCTGCTTGGTCATTCGTCATCTCATGCATCTTGCTCTTCGTCATTGGCAAGATCCCTGGTCTGCATCTTCGAGCCAGCGAGGAACACGAGATAAGGGGTCTTGACTACAAGTATCTTAGTGATATGGACTGGGAGGACCACTACATGAACGGAGGTATCACACCGGTTATGGAGGGAACGCCTATGAGATCTTCAACTCCTCAGCAAACTCCTGACAAGAATGAGGAGAGAAAGGTCGATTAAGTTGAGAGAGGTAGTAATAGTTAGTTTATTGTAGGACAATTATTTCATTTATTGGATATCATGATGTTAGGTGTGAGAGCTGAAGATTTAGATTCTAGACAAGATGGGATATATTAAAGGCATCTAGTTTATATATTAGCAAGACTACCTAGCCTAAGACCTTAGTTAGCTAAAATTAGTATATATATATATCTCTTTATAAATGAATTACAAGCCTTTTATACAAGTATTTACTATGTAGTTAAATAGATTTAGCTATTATTAATAAGTAGAAATGAATATTTAGAACATAACACTAGAGTCAGAGTATGCGATCGAGCATTGCTGCTCCTGTCTCTTTATAGGTCCCTTCACGACATTCAAGATTGGCAAGCCGCCATGGTCACCACAGCGGGCAGCTACTAATGCAATCGAAATGAGGCATATAGCGACATCTTGGGCATTGAACAATTGTAACTCAACTACATGTGGGGTGTTGGTCGCGATCTCAATAATGATCCACTTAGCCCGTGACCAATCTGCGCCGGAAACCCCGGGTCGTTTCGTTTCTCATCCGGGGATGAGAAATAGCGCAGCCGAGGACTGGAGATGGAGGAGCTTGTTGTTTGTCAATGGAGAAATGGGCCGACTTAACCGTGATATGGACGAATCATGGGATATTGTTTTGTGGGATTTCCGTGATAGGCAACTGTCGCCATACTTCGCAATCACCCATGGTATTACGCCACGGCCTATAACCGATTAACACCCGCAATCAACCCTTGAAGAGTCCCTTTCTGGTTTTGATCAGCGAACGTGAGTCGTTGGACGAAGAGGAATTCTGGGATTCTCTTGGATTTAACTGGTTTCCAGTTCGCCGAACTTCTAACGGGGTATTCGCGATCCCGGGGCTAGCTAAACAGGCGAACCCAAGCATTTTGTCTTTGCAGACAGAGCTGCAAGAGGTTCTTGAATTATGTAGATACTAGCGGATATGGAAGTAATGTGCTATGCGTTGCTAAGTAGAATAGCTGTATCATCGTTAATAATGCTTCACAGCTCTGGTAATATGTTCTGTGACTCCATTGCACCAAAGATTTTGGATCATGCTCAACTTCTTGAAACCGTTTCCTGTCAGTGCACTTATTGCCGGCTCGGATCCGACGTGTGGAGTAGCCATAGTCTACAAGCATAGGTAGGTGCTGGTTCAACTTTGAAATGGCCAGCTTTCGTCATAGTTCAGAGGTCTTTCGTGATGAACCACCCTGCTTTTCATCCACTCCTCCCACATCCCGCCGAAATATGCCATAGTTCTCGAGGATTCCGAAATAACGTTAGGTGAGAGGGGAAATACTGTTGGATGAGAATGCGTCATCGTCTGCTGTCAGTAGTAGAGTGAAGCATTATACGTATTTCTTCGAACTATATAACCAAATGTTCACCCCAAGACCTTGGCTCTCGGAGAGAACACCAATCATTTTTATAAGCTTCACTTCTTTGGCCTAGTCCCATGTCCATTTGCATTTAGTTGCAAGTCGACTATCGGCACACCATGGTTTCCTGGAGACAGCCATTCAGTGGCCGCTCTGACGCGGCTGTTGCGACCGAGACCGCGATCAACGATGGCGAATACTCTGACGGAAGCTTGAAGTATGTAGGAGAGACTGGCGGCAACAGCAATGCTGTCACGTATCAGGAAGCCACTGGAGCGCCTGTCGAACATGACTCGCCTTTGGGCTACGATGTTGGGCCATTCACTATCGTCTTGATCAATGTCACTATGATGATTGGTACTGGCATCTACTCTACACGTATGTTCCTACTCATGATTACTCAGAGGAGATTGCTTATAATTTCTAGCCTCTGCCATCTTACACGGTACCGGTTCGGTTGGTCTGATGTTCATCTATTGGACTTTGGGCTATCTGGTAAGGAACTATTTGCGCACTGGAGCCAAGGACTTGATCTAACATAATTCTCAGCTCTGCATTGCATCCGGTGCCGTCTACCTGGAATTTACCGCATACTTTCCTAGTCGATCGGGTTCTGAGGTTGTCTTCCTCGAGCAAGCGTTCCCACGCCCTACCTGGTTTTTTCCAACCACCTTTGCTGTGCAGAGTGTCCTCTTGTCATTCGGCAGTAGCAATGCTGTTGGTAGGCATGAAGCAAGCCTCTCTCAAGACATCAAAACTAAGCCTTGAAACAGTTCTGGCAACCTACCTCTTTCGGTGCTCCACCAAAGAACCCAGTAACTGGGAGACCAAAGGTGTAGCCCTAGCTGGGTACACCGTGGCATGCTTGTGTAAGTAGCCTTTCTCATTGGCATGCGACTATACTTACACGATTCAGGTCTGGTGTTCAACACCAAGTACGCTTACTGGTTCCAGAATGCAATTGGTGTTGTCAAGATTCTCACCCTCATATTTATTATCATTACCGGATTCGTGGTTCTAGGCGGGCACACCGACATTGAGGACCCCAAGGTCAATTTCCGAAACGCATTCGAAGGCACAGGCTCAGCTAGCGCATACGGTCTCACCAATGCACTATATCGAATTATCTTCTCTTATGGTGGATATAATAACGCTTTCAATCTCGCCAACGAAGTCAAGGTACGCTCAGAACCTTATAGTGTCGTTGACGCCGGACTGACTGTCTGCTGTAGAACCCTGTCCAGTCCCTCAAGAAATATGCCTTCGCTGCACTGACAACGGTATATGTTCTTTATATGTTCGCCAACGTCGCCTGGCTTTCAGCAGGTATAGTGATCAGTCCCAGCCTCTTCGAGCCTCATACTGATAGTCGTAGTGCCCAAGGAAGAGCTCGAAAGCTCCGGTCTGACAGCAGCAAGCTTGTTCTTTAGCAAGGTGCTCGGAAATAGTGGAGCAGTGCGAGGGCTCAACTTCCTTATTGCCTTGAGTGCCTTTGGAAACATCATGGCCGTCATTGTTGGATTATCCCGACGACTTCGAGAGTGCGGGAGGTTAGTCTACCCAGAAGTTATATGAAGTATAACCGAGCTCACACACAACCATAGGCAAGGCGTCCTTCCATGGACTCCCTTTTGGGTCTCTACCAAGCCATTTGGAACACCACTTGGACCTTATTTCACCACTTGGGCTATTACTGCCCTTATGATTCTTGCTATCCCATCTGGCGATGCCTTCAACTTCGGTATGCCATCACGCGTCTCTTCAGATGTAGAAGTAGCTAACCCATACTAGTGAGCGACCTTGGTGTCTATCCGAATGCCGCTTTCAATCTTGCCATGGCCGTGGGGCTCTACGTTGTGCGTTGGCGGCGCAAGCGTGCAGGCCTCCCTGCTCCCGAGTTCAAGGCTTGGCATGCTCTTGTCATTTTCAATATTCTGGTTCAGTTGTTTGTGATTATCATGCCTTGGTATCCTCCCGAAGGTGGAATGTACGCTGGCGATGTCAGCTTCTGGTATGCCACATACGTCGTGACAGGCATCGGAATGTGAGTTCATAAAGCCCTATGAGTACCGTGGTTGGCCACTACTAACAGATTCTATAGTCTCATCTCATGCGGTGTGTACTACTATTTCTGGGCATTCCTGCTACCAAAATGGAAGGGCTACAGGTTGCGATCAGAAGCCGTCACTCTGGATAACGGTGTTCAAAGTCATGAGATCAGAAAGGTCCCCATTGGTGAGCTGGATGAGTGGGAAGCGACGCATGATGTTACTGGTCGCCTTCGTCAAACGACAGTCCTACTGTCTGAAGGTCCTGAGAAAGTGTCCCCTCATTCCAGTGATTCTGAGGCCAAGGTCTGATTGACTAGCACCCTTTATTCAAACATGTACCTGACATGAGCAATACTTGTTTAGAGTCAGATTAAAGCGAGATATATAGACAAAGACGATACATAAATACTTTATATATATTACTAGTCGAAATCAGACAATTAATACAACCCCCCAAGACATATCCCTGCCACACAACAGACTTCGGGTATCAACAGACTAGTACTTTACATGAAATTATACGCAAGTATCCAGCTCGTGAAAGACAAAAAATTGGTGCGATTGGTGAATTAACTAGCAACCCGCGGTGGAGATTAGTGTCGAAGAATTTGGGCCTGGTTGTTCAAAGAACCAGGCCATTGATGATACTTATTCCTAGCCTTCCACTCAAGCGTTGGGGTTGACATTAGCGCCAGAGGCAGTGGCAGTATCGTCTCTAGCACCATGTCTAGATGCGGCCTTGTTGTTGGGCCCATCTGGGAAGATGCGCTCGTCGATGTCGCGAATACGAAGGCCAAGACGAGCAGGGTCGATGTTTCGATGCCCCCAGAGAAGCAGCGCTCCAAAGACAGGCTTCGCGATGAGATCGAGGATGCCATAGAAGACGGCTTCAGAGTCAGGGGCAATCAAGTTACCGCCTTCACAGACACCCCAGGCAATGGGGTAGAGGATCCAGACAACGGCTGTGAGGGAACCGCACATGACAAAGGTGCGGCCGACGTCAGGACCAACATGCTTAGCATGCAGACGAGCTTCCCATGCGAGAACATAAACGATGTATGCGAGAGCAGCACAGCCTATCCAAGTTAGTGATGGTGGTGTCATTGCATAGAGGCGACTTACCGAAGGCGAAGTAACCCCACTTGTAGGAGCTCTTCACAAGGGCGCCAACTAGTCCAGTGACAATCATGACCCAGTCCACGAGAATCACCCAAAGCACAGTTGGCCAAGGCATGCCAGCAGTAAGGAGCAGATCTGTGAGTAGCAGGGGGGTAGTCAAGAACCAGTCGATGTATCGTGCGTAGAAGATCTCTCTGTAGATCCCGGCAACTCTATGGTTGGACCTCTGGAACTCAACCGCGATAGGAGTCCAGCCGAGGTTTGAAGCCATTGTGAAGTAAGCGATAGATGCGATCATGGTAATGCCCGCAGTGATGTAGCTAAGCAGGTCAGTAAAGTACATGACACCGACTCCTTGGATACTCATGGATTGGAAGGGCTTGAAAAATGTCCTATGGAATCTTGATGAAACTTACTGGAAGATACGGTCGGTGCGAGGCTTTCTCATTCCAAGCCCAAGAAACACAAAGGTTGAAACGGTCATGACTAAGAACAGTTAGTCTTTGCATCACATAACCCTGGACGTTGTTGTTCTACACACCTGCGCAGACAGCCCAGTACCAGTCAGAGCCTCTGACGGTGATGTTAATGTCACTGCGTTGCCCATTGACAATGTCAGCTGGGGTGAATTGTTAGTAAGTTCGTTTTGACTGGAGGCTGTTGTGGCTCACGGTTGACATTGAGAGCATCGTTCCCTCTCGCATAAAGATGATCGGCCATGGTAAAAAATGGTTAATTCAACGGTAAAAAAGTAACTTCGTATTCGTGGAACGAAAAATGGAATGTCTGCAAGCCAAGAAGATGACAGGTATGGATGTCAAACCCTTAAATGCAGCCAAGCTTTCATTTCCACGTTTTCCATCTCCCTCTCCATGACTTCATATCCGACCCTCCCGAGCCCAGACGGAAATAACTGCCGAGTAATCGTCATTGCTCAAAACAAAAACGCATCGTTCATCAATATGCGCTGCCAGAATCTGCGATGGCTGATATCGAGTCTATGACGTGCTGACATGTTGAGTCCACACCACTAGGTTTCAAACGTGGTATCAAGTGACTAAAAACGTTGCCGGTAGCCGTAGCGTAGAATGGAAGATCCCGCGGTAGTTTATGTGGGAATTATAAGGCTAATCGATGTATTTGCCGAATATGATGACGGTTTGAGGTCAAGATAGGAATGTTTAATGTAACGCGACGGGATCGACGTTTTGGTGGGGTTGGAGATGGATCAGATCCAGCACAGTCTAGAACAGTGCATGAAGATTATTGACAGCCCGGTTCTTTCCGATCAGATAGTTGCTATGTTCGCTTCATACTATTGACTTGCAAGGCTCATGGATATAGACAAGTAGATCATAGGTATTAGGGGAGTTCATTCTATCTCTAACTATGTAATCGCACCAAAGAAATACTCCTGATCAATCCAACTAATGCTCGCTAGTTCGCAGCAATGACAAGATAGTAATAAGCCAACAAGATCGCAACCAAAGCTCCCAAGAACCCTTGGAACAGAGTCAAAGACGAATCGCTCATTTTGTCCAGTCCACCCTTGGGAGACTTGGCAGTATCCTGCGCCCAAGGAATCTGATGACTCTTGAACCCTGAGTCCTTGAGAATCTGCTCTGCAACAATCTTACTACCAGCAATACAGACAGGAACACCAGTACCAGGATGTGTGCTGGCACCAGCGAAGTACAAGTTCTTGTACTTCGAGTGCTGAGTACCAGGTCGGAAGGCGAGAACGTTCATGATGGAGTGGCTAAGACCCAGAATGGCACCCTTATCGAGGTTGAACTTCTCTTGCCATGTGAAGGGAGTGTTGATGATCTCGTTCTCAATAAGCGGAGCAAGATCGACGCCTATTCTTGCGCGCATTGTTTCAATGACTGTGTCACGAGCGAGAGAGATCATCTTATCCCAATCCTGGGTTGTTTCGAGTCCACCAGAGTTTCCAGACTTGGACAGACCGCGATGTGTTCCTTCAGAATCAGAAAGAAGATGACCAACAGGGACAAGAACAACGATAGAGTCCTTGCCCTCAGGAGCAGCCGACGGGTCAATGCGCGAAGGGACATTGACGTAGAAAGATGGTTCTGAAGGAATGAGGTGCTCCTTAAAGATGCTGTCAAAAGATTCCTGGTACTCATCCGCGAGGAAAATGTTGTGAGCATTGAGTTCAGGTACAATCTTTGAAGCGGACCAGTAGAAGGAGATACTACTGCAGGACGTCTCTCGCTTTGATAGTGAGTCTGCGTAGCTGGTCTTGGGGAGGAGGTTGTTGTAGGTGTAGACAAGGTCAGCGTTTGAAATGACAATGTCTGAAGGGAGATGTGTTCCGTCGCTTAGAACAACACCGTTTGCCTTGCCGGTTGCTTGGTTGATGGAAATGGACTTGACGCCGGTGGAAAGACGGTACTCGACACCGAGACGCTGACCAACGTTGACTAAAGCCTCAACGACCTGAAGCTGTTAGTGAAGAACGCATCATGTCGGGTTCCAAGACTAACCTTATGGAATCCACCTCGAGGGTATAGGATACCCTCAGCAAGCTCAGTATACTGAAGCAAGCTATATGTTCCCGGCGCATCAAAGGGACTCATACCCATATACATGCTTCCAAATGTGAAAACCCTTCGCAATCTCTCAGTCCAGAAGTACTTGCTCGCTCTTGTCCAAATACTCTCGAGAGGATGAATATTGAACAGATTGAACAGCACTTCAGGTCTCGCCAAGCTCAAAATACTAGGGAAATTTCTTCGCAGTACAGACTCAACACTAACTTCATAATGTCGATGTGACTCCTGAAGAAAACCAAGATATCTCTCAAAACCATCGATGCCTTCAACAGCTTCGATAGCTTTCTTCATCTTGGTGAGATCAGTGGACATCTCAAAGGATGAACCGTCGCCAAACCAGATGTTGTAGTTTGGTTCACATTTTAAGAGCTCGACTCCCTCAGCGGTTAGAGATGTTCCTAGGTCTTGGAAGATCTCGTGGAAGAAGCGAGGGAGGAGAAGAAGAGATGGACCTTGGTCGAATCGCTGACAAGGTTAGTGGGCGTAGATAAAGTGAGTTGGAAGACGTACGTGGCCATCGTTGTGGATGAGGGAGCAACGTCCACCGGTAAAGTCATTCTTCTCGAGGATAGTAACTTTGAAGCCAGCTTTTGCGAGTCTCGCAGCAGTAGAAACACCACCGACACCAGCGCCTAGTAAATGTAAGTCAATGCCTTCTCATAACTCATAATATTGACCGTAGCATACCAATAACAATAACAGATTTCTTAATGTCGCTCATTTTCGCTGTAAAAAGTGAAGATGCTCAGTCAATAACCGACTCACCCGAAGCCAACGGTTTTGATAGTCAGAGCAATAGAGTCAATGACGTCTTCCATTTTGTTTTGATCCACTTTTCCCTTCGCACTCGTTTAATGAGACCACTTGGCGTACATGTGAAAGGCCAGATTACCCTGTGCTTAGCGAGGCGCAGTTTGTTTTTTGAGGGATTTTAGTGATTCATTGAAGATTAGAGGCAGAATTGAAGTCGTCGATGCGTTGACGATCATTGACGGGTTTGGTTTGGAGGGTCTTTAAGTGGATTTGGTGACGGGATGCGTGTTGAATGATTGGTTGGTGGGATTATGGTGGTGGTGCTGTCAAAATGTCAACGGTGAGGCTATGAATTTAGGTTGCCACGAGACTTTACGACGCCATGTCAATTCCAACGGTTGAGTAGACAATACCTAAGACATTATTCAGATCTTAAAAAGGTCAATACTCAATGTGGAATGAAATACATAATCTATGAATCTATGACTTCTACCATTACATCCTCCACGCTTCACCCCGCTATTTGTTCAATGCAGACCATGCAACTCGAATTCGTCTCATCTTAGGAACAGTAGCCCTGCCCTTCTTCATCGTAGGACCCTTCTCTCTCAAAACGCGTCCAATCTCCATGTAGCTCTCAACAGCAACGCGAATTGGCCCTTTCCCTTCTGAAGGAAGCTTATCAATAGCGCCCTTTGCCATGTTGTACTTTTCAAAAGCACGGTCCAGTAATTTATGACGGAGAGCTTCGATGGCAGGACCATGAGGTTGTTGAATTACATCTTCGGGAGTGAGTTGGGCTTCTTTTAGCCAGGAGAGGGGAAGATAGACGCGGTCGATTTCCGCGTCGGTTTTGATATCGCGCGCGATGTTGACGTATTGAAGTGCGATGCCCATTTCTTGGCCTGAAGCAACGACTTCGCGTTGGATGTCTTCGGGGACAGATTCTGGGGTATGGTAGAGAATAAGATGGTTGCAGAGTTCTGCGACGGTTCCAGCTACGCGACTTCCGTAGATGTCAAGATCTTCAGTGGTCTCGATGGGAAATGCGCCAGACTTTCTGTCAAAGAGAAGATCCGTGTCAAAACCTTTAAGCAGATCGTCCAACGGTTGTTTGGGAAGGTAATACGTAGGCAGTTGGAGAAGAGCCATGTGGAACATCTCCGGGATGTTGGACATGACATATTCTCGTAGCCTTTGTGAAGGTTCCTCTTGATTCTCTTCATAAGCGAGATCAAGAAACTTTCTCAGCTTCTCAATAGAGGCTCTGGAATCCTCAACGGAGGGAGCTTCGTCAACAAGATCATCAGCGGCCCGGCAGAACGCATACAACCGGATCAGATCAATGCGGAGTCTTCCTTCAAAAGTGCCGCTTGCGAGATAGAAGCTTCGGCTCTTCTTGCGAAGCAAAGCAACGGCGCTGACAAGACCCTGAATGCGCTCCTCATCATACTTCTCTTTGGGGAGGATAAGAGTTCGGATGATTGTAAGCAAGCTGGGCACTCCTTTTGTCCGAGGGAAGTGCTCAGGAAAAGTATCGAGGATAGCCAGATTGTTGTCACAGGCGATGAGGCCAAAGACAATCAAGGTGTTGGTGAGAAGGAAAAAGACAGCTTCCCTGCAAATGGTTAGAATAGTCACCTCTCACAGAAGAATGGTGCTTACTCAATGTCCAGTCCATCCCACAAGACAATGCCGTATTTCGTGCCAGAAGTAATGCTCCACGTTCCCCGTCGCAACGCAAAAGTATCAACAACCCACAAATACAACGTTGGCAAAGCAATAGGAAGTGCAGTAGTCGTCCAAGGCAGATTCACAATGAACTGATAAGAAATCGACCTGCCAATAATTAGCATGTGCAGCGTGAAACAGTCTCTCAAGTCGAGTATTACCATAGAAACAAGAGGAATGGACAGGCCCAAATGAGGATAAGGCCCATGTACATGCCCTCACCGCCAGAGGAAACAGAAACGAGGCCGAAAATAATAGCTGATGCGAAAAGAATCTGGCCAGCGATTTTACCCCAGCCCGTCTTCTTGGACAGGTAAATAGGGTGAAAGGTCGGTTTGCTGAGAATCATGTAGAGTAGAGAGGTGTTGAAAGTCTGAATGACAAAGAAGAATAATTCTTCCGCTGGAATATCCCATGCTGTCAGACCGACCACGACACCAGGAGGATAAGTCCATATGCGATTTCTGATGAGATATGAGTCCCAGGGGCTGTCTGCGTTAGTAAACCTCAACAAAATCCCCTCCAAATCGAACATACATTGTCGAAACAACAGCAACCTGCAAAAATTAGCTTCAGCCCGTTGATCTTCTCAAGAAACTCACCGTTATCAAAAACACAAGCTTAAAAACATCCAGCCGCGACATCAACGGTCTATAAACTGCCGCCAGAACAACACCAAACGGTATCGTGTATTTCAGATGCCTATATCAAGGGATGAGTTAAACGCCTCCCTCAACAACGCCGAGGATACGTACACTTGGGCATATTCCCAGCCCATTTTGACAGATGTTTATTTAATTCGTGTACGTGAACAACAACAAAAAAAAGCAGATCGTGACGGCATACGAGATGGGCTTCAAATAAAGCCAGAGTCAAAAAGATTGTGAGGAAAAGGTTGTTGAGGAAGAAGTCGGAGCCTGAGTGGTGCTTGTGTCCACAGTTTGTTTTTCAGATACTAACACAGCCCTTTACCCCTGTCCGTTTATTTCTTGGGTGACAATAATGCTCCCCCACCGTAACCTCATGCCTCCCATGATTTGGTGTGAGTGGGGAGAGGGCGTTTTCTGTCATGTTACATCTCAGGGACTCGTTGACGTCACGACTTTTTTGTTCGACTCTTTTGGGAATCGAGTGTACTTGTCATCAATTAGCTCGAGACCCTTTTTTTTCGGGTTACTCGGTCTTTTTGACATTGCCGTTGACCGTGATTGAGATGGGTCTTGATCATGACGCGTGACAGATTGTGCTAGTGGTTTTGATGGATGGATATTCCCATCGCGTGCCGTGTTATCCAGTGATTCATGCTACCTACGTCTTTCTTGATCATCTCGATCTGATGAGGGTTGGGTTATATAGTTAAGTTACTGGTGGTCTGCTGGCTGTAGTTGGGTGTCTTTTGTATAGCTTCATGGAGTATCATAGGCTTTGACATACTTGCTCGTCTATTTTCGCTTTTGAATTGCCTCATCTCACGATGTAGCTTGAAGCCTTTCCAAATACCAACTGTCTATTCTTCTCTTCGTTTGCTCCGTAGTGCGCGATTCATCAACCTCTAATACTAACACGACCCGACACCGCATAATATTATAATCCACATATCATCATGAAGTTTCTGCAACAAAATTCCCTCACACAAATGTCAATGTCTCAGCCAGACGAGGACATCTCTCCGCCACTTCATCACCCGTAAGTCTGTCCGGCCTTACTGGGATTTCAAGAGCCTAACTGATTACAGATATCTTTCTGGCAACTTTGCTCCAATTCATCAAACAACAAATCTCACACCATGCACATATAGTGGATGCATACCGCCAGAACTGACTGGTGGTCAGTACGTTCGCAATGGCGGCAATCCCGTCAGCCACCAAGACCTTGGCAAAGACGCCCATTGGTTTGACGGCGACGGTATGCTCTCAGGCGTTGCATTCAGAAAGACATCCACGGATGGTAAGATTATACCAGAATTTGTCAATCAGTATATCTTGACGGATTTGTACCTATCGAGAAAGACGACGTCGGTTGTGTCGCCGATAATGCCAAGCATCACGACGCTGGTGAATCCTCTATCGACCATGTTTCAGATCATGTTCGCGACGTTCAGGACGATATTCCTGGTCATCCTCTCGAACCTGCCTGGATCTCAACAAGCCATCAAACGGATTAGTGTTGCAAATACTGCTGTCTTGTACCACGATGGGAGGGCTTTGGTGACATGCGAAAGTGGACCGCCCATGAGGATACAGCTTCCCTCGCTGGATACTGTCGGCTGGTTCGACGGTGTCAAAGCTGAAGGAGAGCCAGAGAAATCTCAAGCCAGCAGTGATGACTCTCCGTTCGGCGGTAGCGGGCTCTTCAGCTTCATGAAGGAGTGGACAACAGGGCATCCCAAAGTCGACCCTGTCACTGGAGAGATGCTCTTGTATCACAACACATTCATGCCACCATACGTACATTACTCGGTACTTACAAAGAGTAACGAGAAGGCATCTGGGCACAGACTTGTGAATCAGCCGGTTTTGGGAGTATCTGGTGCTCGGATGATGCACGACTTTGGAGCATCTCGAAGTCATACGATCATCATGGACCTTCCTCTGAGCCTCGATCCTCTCAACACGATGAAGGGTAAAGAGGTTGTAGCATATGACCCGACGAAGCCTTCACGGTTTGGAATATTCCCGCGGCATCTACCATCCAGTGTGCGGTGGTTTCATACAGCCCCATGCTGTATCTTCCATACTGCGAACACTTGGGATTCTCAGTCCAGTGAAGGGGAAGCTTCTGTTAATCTGCTTGCGTGTCGCATGACTTCCTCAACGCTAGTATATACTGCGGGAAATATTCGACCACCGGTGAGGTCTAAGTCTACCCCAGCACGGGGCTGGTCAGTCGAGAGGAAGGAAACGGCCTGCAGATACAAAGAAGCTCCTGCACTTGAGTCACCTGGGGAAGCGACTGGTGTGACCGACTACTTCTCCACTCCAGACTCCGACGACTACGACCAATGCCGACTGTACTATTACGAATTTGACATGGCGACCAAATGTCAGAACAGCGTCAAGAGCCAGTGGGCTCTCTCAGCGATACCTTTCGAATTTCCTTCTGTACGTCCAGCCCGAGAGATGCAAGAGTCTCGTTACATCTACGGGTGCAGCACGTCAACTTCATGCTTTGGCGTTGCTCTCGGAAGAGCTGATAAGGTCGATCTTCTTGTGAAGATGGATGCCAAGACCCTCATCCAACGAGGAAAGAAGATGAACACAACGCCTATTACTGGGTGCGTCGATAGACGGTCAGTCAGTGAGATCCTTGAAGAACAAAAGAAGGACGATCCTATAAAGATATTCTGCCTTCCGCCAAACCACTACGCTCAAGAACCGCGGTTCGTTCCTCGAGCTTCTTCAACTGTGGAGGACGATGGATATCTGCTCTTTTACGTCTTCGACGAGTCTCAACTCCTGCCATTGGGGGACTGCCCATCATCTGCGAAGTCTGAGTTGTGGATTCTTGATGCCAAGAACATGCGTGATGTTGTGGCCAAGGTTCAGCTTCCCCAAAGAGTACCATACGGTCTGCACGGAACTTGGTTCTCTAGTGAAGATATCGAAGGGCAACGGGCTGTGGAGTCTTTTAGAAGCTTGGAAGAAGTGCAGAGGAAGAAGGAGGATTGGGCTAATGGTGGAGGACGGGTGAGGAAGTCATGGATGGTGTTTCGAGAGAAGTTGGAGAAGGCTGTCGGATGATGGAAGTTCAGGTTTCGAGTATGTTTCGCTTTCACGATACCCTGTTGCGATCTTTACAACACTATCTTGTAGCTTTTATTGATACGTGCATATGTAATTTGCTTAGCTAAATACTCTCAAAGCTTTTGAACCTCCCTCAAGGTTTCAACTGGCATACAACTCCATTCACCCTCCCATTAAGCATGAACTCGTTACACCATGATTATCCAGACTCCAACAATGTCCCATTAACTGGCCCAACTCTTTCACCAAATATCATGTTCCATCATTGTGTGCGACAGAAACTCAGTATCGCTGTTCGCGATCGAATTCGCCATATCGATCATCTGCGCAGTCGTGAACCACGCATCCATTCCCAAATCATCCATACCAGGCAACATCGAAGCCATAGTCTCATTATCATCATTCAGGTCATTGACATCTCCTTCGCCCTCACCAATCGTCCCTCCTATAATCTGTCCATCTATCGGAATAGGTGTTGTCTCAGATTGCTCACGCGGTAATCGAACCAACATATCATCGAGCTGCTGCAATTCCGACCTTCGAAACATAGCGATGAGATTTCCCTTACTTATCATCTCATTAAAGATAATGTGTGTCTTATGTCGGAACGTAGCGTCGTATTCTGAGAATCGGGGATCAAGAACAGGTGCGATGAGGAGGTTAAAACTCGACACGAAGAGCGACTCAAGATCGAATGGTAAGAACGCTTCTGAGGAATCGTTAGTAGCTGTGGTTGACGAGATCAATCTCTTGATTTACCAAGCAGACCTTGACTTTGCAAACAGCCAAGAATGTTGATCATCTGGTAGGAAGAGTCGATACACATCTTGATCAGGTTCCAGACAGTTTGGGATGAGTTGAGGGCTTCCGTTATGGCGTCGGGCGTTTCGAAGCGGATTTTGAGAAAGCAGAGTAGTAGAGGTCTTGTTGCGAGGACGATACACTGCAGACGTCAGCACGAGTTGTTTGAATGCCAGAGAATGATGTTACCTGATGATATAGAGTGTGGAGGTATCCAGCGACCCTGGAAACGCCGTTTACCGCTTTGTCTGCACCGAGAGGGAATTGTTGTTGTAGTTCGTCTGCAAGGCCAGCAATGTTCTCGAGAACCTTCTTTGTGCTGAGTAGGAACTTCTTGTTCAGCCGGCCATTAGCTCCGTATACGCCTAACAACTGATTAGCTTCGTACAGATCACGGGATAGGTCTTCTCACCTCTTCCGACTGATGCAATTGTCCGGCAAAGTCGAATCTGCATATGAAGTGCTGCCACTCGTTGTGTTGACCCGTCGAAATGCGGAAGCTGGTGATGAATGTCGTCGTCGTGAACTGACTGCGGCAGGCCCATTAGAGATGTCATCTCGCGGTCTAACACGTAAACGGTCCACCATATCCTTCGACTTCGTTCAACAATGCGGTCTCCAAGCTGATCGACTGGCATGTCGGTGTGCATTCCTTGGCCGAGCGCAACTCTCATCGCTTGTCCAATCTGACCAAGGTTAGCTGAATCCACTGAAGAACGTCGAGGAGCGTACAAATCCATGTGATGAATGTCTGTAGTCCAGAGACTCAAAGTATAGAGCTATGCAACACAAGATCTCTGTCGATATCAATGGTTGGTAAACCAGGATATGAATGCTTGGTAAAAGTCGGAGGGCCGTGACAAAGTAATCAGCACCGGGGGGTCTCTTTGCTTGGTAGTTGTTGTTCTCGGCAAAAGCTTTGCCAAAAGCGAGTATAAGAAGGAGGTGGATGTAAGGAAGATCCGCTGCTGCAATATGACTACTCGGATCCGCGTAGAATTCGTGTAGATATCCCATGAATGTCTCTTCATCGAACAAGTGAAATAATTGGCCGCAGTGAAACTTGACTGTGTTGATTAGGAAGACTGCATGGTCGAGACTAGGCATAACAGGCGGATCCAGCGCCGGAGTAATTCGAGAGCCGTCCCATCCGAGGTCGTATGCTAAGCCATCAAAGAGTAGGTTGTCGACTGAGATAGGGCTTTGGTGAATGTATTCGTGAGTGAGACTGAGGACGCGTCGGGTAAAAGACCAGTTTGATGATGTTCCGAGGTAGACTGAAATGTCAGCTAAAGCCTTGTTGAAAGTAATGAGTACTTACATTCTCGACCTTGCGCTGATTGCATAAACTTGGATTGCCCAGATGACAAAGGATTCACCAGGGCGGATGCGATGGGATCCAGCCCCTTCCCGCTGCTGTTGGTGCTACTATGACTCCCGAGGAGCGAGTCTTCCGTTGGCAGCGAAGCAGAGACATTGCCGCCAGGTGAAGGCAAATGAGGCGGCGGTTCAACTATCACCATTAGCGATGACCCTCCATCCGATCGTCAAACATACCTGAATCAGAAGGTCCCCCAGCATTGATGTTCGTATCCAAAGACCCAGGCGTGATATACTCAGCCGTCCCGGTACTCGATTGACTCGTCGCAGCGCGTTGCTGTAAATCCAGAATGAACCTTTGAAGCCATCAATACGTCATGTCGACAAAAAGTCAATCGCGGTGAGCTTACCCACGTGTGACAAGAACCTTTTGATCGCGTTGATCAAATTCGCAAGACAATTTGCGCTTCTTGCACGCGTCGCAAGGATGCGAACCTGAACATTTTATTTTCTGCTTGCGACATCGCGAACACCTGTCCTCTGTCAGTAATGCTGATCCTCCTTGTTCATTGCTGATGCTCGGTGAGTGAGGTGAAGTTGACGTCGCAAGGTGAGGGGAAGCTCAGTGCTGATTGATACAGGGGATTCAGGTCTCAGCGCCGTACTCACGCATTATCCGATCTCTTGGAAACACGTCCCGATCCTGCAGTCGTACCAGACGTTTTCCGCGCATGCGTCGATCCAGGCGCCATCGCGACGAATCGTATAATGAAAGAACAAAGGCGCTGATGAATTGGAAAGAAACTGTTTCGGTGGTTGGCGGGGAAGAGAAAGGTTTCGTTAGCTTACGCTCCAGCGGTTTTTTTGCCCCTGCTGTAATGTTGGGGTTAGAGCAGCCGCCACTGGGTCACGAGTATTGTCCTCCAAACAGTAAAAAAAGACGAAATGAGGGGAATAAATCGGGGCTGAATATATCCTGAGAGAAAAAAGAGAGGAGGAGGATGGTATGCGGGGCAGTAGAAATCGCTTTCTTTTTACTCTAATAAGTGAGATGAGATAAGTTTGGGGGCTTTCACCAAGTGGAGGTGCACTGTTGATAACGAACTTGTAGTGGGACAAACTCTGCGTGTTGGCCGTTTTTTGATAGCGGATTAGGCTTTGACCCTGGTCGTTTTAGTTAGGTACTCGGGTACCTAGGCTAGAACATGGGGAAAACGATAGTCGAAGCACCGTGCACTTGACCACGGCCTTCCCGGATGGGTTGGGGCATGTCACACAATCGACGCAACAGGTCCACTGATGGTGCATGGGGGATGGGCTTGGGATATGCATTCATCCCATACAATACGTTGAGGTTTGACTCATGGAAACGTGATGGAAGTATTCGCCCTCTTCTCCCGCTCTTCTGCAGGTTGACCATCACAGTCAATCCTTGCGTCGAACAGTCCGGGGAACATTCCTGGGAGAACAGGGTCAACGGGGATTTACCCCGAAGTCGTCACGTCTCCTGCATGCCACAAGTCTCGCCTCATATCGATAACAGTTCTATTACTCTCAATATCCAGACTTTTCCCCTCTATCTAGTTCAGGCGCCCCTTGACACGATCCGTCCAAGTCTTCAGCAACTCCTCCTCCTTATCACCCGCCTCCTTCATGATACTCTTAACACTAGTCTTGACAGCCTCACCAACAGGCTCATACGGATGTCTCGGTGCCAACTTCCCCTCAGCTCCTTCAACACCCGCCAACCTTGCGGAAAACACAGCAACGGCGTACTTTGTAGACGCAACGCCCGCTTTGCAAGGTCGCTCAGCAAGAGCAGCAAGTTGTTGTAACTTCAGCGCTTCGTCAAATTTTCCCTCCTTGTAAAGGGCGTAGATCTTTGATGTGAGGGTTGGGAAGACGTTGGCAAATGCTGCCACGCATCCTACACTGCCGGCTGCTAGACCGCCAATGAGAAAGTCAGATTGACCACCGTATGTAGAGAATTCTGAAGAGGGAATTTGAGCTGCGAGGCGGGTGATCTTTCCAACAGAGCCACAGGTCAACTTCACGCCGACAACGTTGGACTTTCCGCTAGGATGAGACTTCTTGCTCTCCTCATAGATCTGAACAATAGTCTCAGAATCAATATCAACACCATTAGTCACACCAGGAAAGTTATAAATAACAACAGGCAAAGGCGACTTCTTCGCAACCTCCGAAAAGAAGCGCTTAACAACATTCATACTCGTCGCCTTGCCAAAGTATGCAGGAGGAAGCACGAGGAGATAATTCGCGCCAGCCTTGTGCGCATCTTCAGCGAGCTCGAGAGTCTGCTTGGTAGAGTGGGCTCCGACACCGGCCATGAGGGGGAAGTCAGGGCCGATTGTCTTGCGGGCGAGGGCGATGAGCTCATAGCGCTCTTCGCGGGTGAGCAGGAAGGCTTCGGCGTTGGAGCCCATCACGATAAGGCCGTTGAGGCCGGAGTCGGCGAGGTGGGCGAAGTATTTTGCTTGAGAGGCATGGTCTACTGTGTCGTCTGAGTGGTTGAAGAATGTCACTGCTGGACACCATACTCCGGGGCTGGGAATGTCAGTATGTGATGGTGATGATGGGGATTGAGATGGAGGCTTACCTGGGAACATGGGGTTGTTGGGAGGGTGCAGGGTTGAGGGAGCCCATGATGATGGTATTGAGTATGTAATTGATGAATTAATTAGGATGAAAACGTAACCTGTTGTTGACGATGTTTCAATTGATGCAGATATTTGACTCAATCGTGGTTCTTTAAAAGCATGATGATTATCACCTCCTCATCTGAAGTGGGGTTTGTATCGCGAATCTGTTCCGACGTGTCAAAGGCGTCTCCGAAGATGGAGAATTTCAGTCGTTGCTGCGCTGCGTCTCGGTCATGGGAACCCGTCCGTTGTGACCGGTAGGCTTCCCGGTGATTACTGTGGGCCTGAATGTCAACTCTGGCCAGTTATGTGCTGCGAAAGCTCGGGCGTGTCGGCCGAGTCATTTCGGGGCTGCCTTCTGACTCTCAAGTTGACTTTGGGGAATATGAGGAGAAGGCAAAGGTTTTGATGTCTCAACATTCTAGAATTCTTCGAGGATCAATCACATTTGACCTATTCGCTCCTGTTCTTCGGGCAGAGTTGACGTTCGGCTTTCCGACGCCGAGAAGATCCAGGTTTATAAGCTTACCCTGGAATTGTGTCCCGGCAATGGCACAGATGCACAAAAACGTACAATTTCCGAGGCTGGAGGTTTAATGTTCATTTAGAATAAAAGTTAGAGTATGTAAGGTAATAATTCTGTAAGTTCTAGCATCTGTAGAAATGCAAAGTGAACGGAGGAGCCGCGATAATGGGTCCTAAGACCTGCGGAACGGAGAGCATTATAGTTGCGTTTGCCACTGTTACCACCCGATGATCTTAGCCTCGAACGAACCCAACGGTGAGAAGATAACAGAAGAGGTTCAAATGATGATAATGTATTATTAATCAAGGGCCCAGCTAAATGTACCGCAGCTGTATCTAATTGGTGCCAGGGAGAAAAAACAGGCACTCCAGAAGCGTGGATTGCTGGGGCATCAGAGCTTGCTCTGACCAACAGGCTGTATATCCACAAGTTCAGTCGAGTTGCCAAGTCTCCAGCTCACAGCACCTCCCCAATCGCCATTTCCTTCATCGGTCTTGGGGTTCTTCCACCTCCATCTCGCTTCAGGTTGCTCTCCCTTCTCCGACCGCAACAGATCCTTCACAAATCCGCCAAAGATAGGGAAGAACTTGAACCCATGACCACTATCTCCAGACAAGAATAGCACCGACGAAGACGTGTTGGGCACGTAGTCGATGATAAAGTCCGAGTCCGCTGTGTCAGCGAACCAACAAAGTGTCTTCTTCACGAACGGCCGGTCAGCGAACTGAGGAAGCGTTTGGCGAACAAGCTCACGAAGCTGTTTCTCGTCACCTTCAGGTAAGAAAGCACTCTGCTTTAAATCTGTAGGTGCATGCGAAATTCCAGTCTTAGGGTCAGTGTTGATGAAACCACCGCCCATGGGACATAGCTTGAGAAGGTTTGTTTTGGGATCAGGTTCAAAGAAGAAGCCGAGATCGCGAGCGTATGTCACTGGGATACCACGAAGAGCAGATGTCTCGTCGTCGGTGAGATGTAGGTGAGCCACAGACCATGACTTTGCGACGAGCTGTTTGCCAATCTCGGGGACCAGCTTTGCACCGGCCGCGCCGACGGATACAATGACCAGATTAGAGGGATAAAACAACCCGCCAGTGGTTTTGACACCCTTTGCTTTGCGACCAGACGAAGTCTTCTCGTAGACAATCTCAGACACGGCACCTGCTGCACCAAGGATGTACTTCACACCTTGAGCCCGTGTCGCCAGAAAAATGGACTTCAACGCGTTTCCTGAGTGCGCGTACCCGTCGAACCTATTAAAGTACCCATTCCACCCAGGAAACGCGCTGCCCTTGTACTGCCAAACAGCATCTGCAATATCCTTCTGGCTGTCAAGTGGCGAAAGATAAGATCTCATGCGAGGATCTCTTTCAGCAGCAGCGCGGAAGCGATTGAGCGTGTCAAGCGCTTCTTTTGGTGCTTTGCTGGAAACACAGTGCAGGAAACCCACTTGGTGGAAATGCGGAGCGAACAGGGGAGTCTGCCAGGCCTCAATGGCTTTCTGATTGGTCAATGGATCAGCGCTGGTCTACTCCGTAGTAAATTTTGAGTTGGGGTAATTGGGGGACAACTTACCACTGTGAGGTCTTGGTACAGAGGGTCTTCGTATTCTGCGCGCACGATTTTGTTGAGGTCATTCGCTGCAGACCATCGAGAGGGGATCTCTTCATCTTTGTCGAGAACGGTGATGTCCCTGTAGCCAGCTCTGAGGAGGTGCACGACTGTTGAGAGACCAAAGGCACCACCTCCAATGATAAGGATTGGTTCAGATTTGGAGACGCTCATGGTTGCACACTTGAGGTGAATTGAAGCTATCGCTGATCAGACTGAAGCAATTGAGGCGTCATTCTATAAGTATTCTCCCATCCCGAGCCTCCAAACCCATCGTCGTTCGATATCCGGCCATCACCGTCTCGTGATGCGCCTACGCTTAACGCCTTTCCACGATCCGAAGTATCAACAACACCCAGAACTGCAAAGATAGACTGGTGACGCTACGAAGGCGACGCCGGGAGACCTCCCGATATTGATACCAGAATGATTGGCGCTGAGAAAACTGGGTGCTATTTTAGCGCTATCGTCTCCCCATCCGTGCTGAAGTGGAGTCTGGCTGGAAGGTTAGCGTAGCCGCAAGTGCAACCCGACGATCTTTGATATGGCTTTGGGCGTACGGGGTCTGCTGACGACGTGCATTATCTGGGACCAGCTGATATGGAAGATTCGGGAGTTGGTTGCAGCCGTTATCGGAGTGTTTTATCGCGGGGGTCTGTTGAAAGCCGTTTACCGGCATGGGTGCATGCATTGCTGTTACTGGGGTGAAGTTAGGGGAAGCCGATCTGTTCTGCATGGCGAAACGGTGACACCAGCAGCGACCTCCATCTCCTACACTTGACATTGGAGTGAAATGACCAGACAAGATGATAGAAACGAAAGAAGGGAAGATATACTATCAAACTCAGTAAAAATATCATCCTTGGTTCTGTATCAATGCTGCGAACTGCTCTCAGTCCTCGGCTTCTAAACCCGAGACCAATTGTTGTGAAGAAGTCTTCCAGAACACATCGGGAAACACCATAACGTGACTCTAGAACATCTCTCAGGAACAGCTATGCAATACCTGTCAGGCCGTTAAAGAAACCCTGAGCTGGGTATAGCGTGGATGCATTTGCCAATCAAGACCTCCGGGCCGTTCTGTAGTCTGAAACCACGTCGGCATTTATCGAGTAACCAATTAGATGAAGGTATATCCTTTGATGGAGGTTATTGTGGGTTGTAAAAGCTTAGTTGCTAGTCTGTACGTGGTTTCTGATATCTGTATGTTGTTCATCTGGCCGTCGGTAAGGCATCATCAGCGGCATCAAGGGATTCACACGCGCGACCAGCTTCGCGGGCTAAGATCAATAATTGTGAATCTAGATGAAGATACACTCGTGAGTCTGGGAGAATTGTCCTTGTAGGGGAGATATCAGTCAGTCAAATAGGTAAGAGAAGGGTTGGTATAGCGACGAGACAACCATCATCAGTCTGAGGCGAGTGAAATCCTGGATACGAAGTAATAAGTTGTATTGAATGAAAGAGCCCCAGCGATACAAAAAGAAACTCAACTGGAGTATCCATATGGCTTCAAATGCATCAGCAATCACACGCCCAGTCGAGTCTAGAGTCACGATCATGGAGGCCAAAGGGAGTGTTCATTAAAGTTCATTAATTTCAGTCCTTAGCTTTTGGTACAAATCTAGATAGGCTATGCTAACTCTATTGGGTGTTGGAAGGATACAAGAACTCCTCAAGCTCAAAGAACTCCTCCTTGACGAGACGAGGAGACACAAATCGTCGAAGCATGTCAGGGCTACCAGCTCGGTCGTTTGTACCTGAGCTGCGAGCACCACCGAATGACTGTTGACCAATGAGAGCAGCAGTTGTCTTGCAGTCTGTAACGTATTAGTATTGCGAGCGACACAGATATAAGGAAGGGAGGACTTACTGAGGTAGAAGTTACCGGCAGAGTAGCGAAGAGCATCCTCAGCTTCACGGAGGGCAGCACGGTCTTGAGCAAAGACAGCACCAGTCAAGGCAAGACCACCGCCGTTCTCATCAATGTTCTTGAGCATAGGAGTAAAGTCAGAGTCCTTGTAGACGTAGACAGCAAGAACAGGACCGAAGATCTCCTCGTTGAAGAGACGGTGATCAGGCGAGTCAACCTGGTAAACAGTAGGCTTGATAAAGTATCCTACTGAACCATCGTACTTTCCACCAGCGATGAGTTTGACCTGAGGATCCTTGTTGCTCTCATCAATGATCTTCTTGATCTTCTCAAACGATCGGCTGTGAATCACAGGACCCATGAAAGCCTCGAAATCCTTGTCAGGGCTACCTTGAGTGATGTCCTTCATCTTCTGCTGGATGAGAGAGAAGAACTCCTTGGCCTTTGACTCGGGGATGTAGGCGCGAGATGTAGCAGAGCACTTCTGGCCTTGGTACTCAAAGGCACCTCGGATAGTGTGGTTAACGACGTTGTTGATGTCGGCAGAGGGATGCACAAGATGGAAGTTCTTTCCAGAGGTCTCGCCAACAACACGAGGGAAATCGCGGTATCGCTTCTCAGCAATACCCTGGCCAATCTTTCCATAGATCGAGCGGAAGACCTCAGAAGAACCAACAAAGTTAAGACCAGCGAACTCGCGATGCGCAAGAACAGTCTCGGTGATCTCGGCAGCGTCACCAGGGACGAACTGGATAACATCCTTAGGAAGACCAGCCTCCTGAAGGATCTTGTAGATGATGGTGCTGGGGTGAATGTTGTACTGCGATGGCTTCCAGAGGACAACGTTGCCGAGAATAGCGGGAGCGATCAAGTTACCACCGATGGCGGAGAAATTAAATGGCGAAACAGCGTAGATGAAGCCCTCGAGAGGTCGGTAGTCGATGCGCGTCCAGATACCATCTGTTCCACGCTCAGGCTGCTTGCTCATGATCTCCGCAGCGTAATGGCCAGCAAGACGGAAGAAATCCGCCAATTCAGCCGCAGCATCAATCTCACCCTGCCAAACATTCTTTCCCTGCCCCAACATCGTCGAAGCGATAAGCTCATATCGATACTTTGTAGTAGCAAGTTCCGCAGCGCGCTGGAAGATAGCAGCACGATCGACGAACGGTGTGTTTTGCCAGTCCTTCTTCGCCTTGAGTGCAGACTCGATCGCAGCGCTAACTTGCTCCTTTGAAGCGAGGGGGTAGTTTGTGAATGTCGTGGCGTGTTCTGCGGGGAGGACTTGGTCTTCGTTGGCGTGGATCTTTTGGGATACGCCGTTGAAGATGATTTCGCTCTTTACAGGGAGTTGAGAGCGGAGTTTCTTTAGGGCTGCTTCTACCTTTGCGCGCTCGGGCGAGTTCTTTGTGTATGTGGGCTAAACAGTCAGTATCCGAATTGAAATCGGTTTGAAGAGAGAAGGTTACTCACGTTGGGCTCATTGCGAGCGGCAGGGAGTCTGAAAGGCACAATCGTAGCATTGCCTCGCCTCTGCAGTGAAAGCGCAGGTGTAGAAGCACGCACACGACAGAGAGGAGTCAAACGACCCTTTGACGTCAAAACACGAACTGAAGAAGCCATCGTGAAGTATGAGGAACTGCGATCTCGTACTGTACCGCTGCAAGTTTGATATGATGAATAGAGAAAAAAACGTAAACAGATGCGCTCGTTTTTATGTTGACATCACAACCTTATCCCGGCGCTGCAACCGAAACTTTTTAGTGGAGTGGAGGGGTTGATTCAGTTACCCCTCACAGCGCTAAAACGCCCAGATTAAGCCACCGGGCGGGGGGCCGACCAGTGTCACAAGACGCTGAGGGTGCTGCACGGGAGGGACACCGATGGGGGGTTTTGGTGGTGGGGTTTGGTGAGTTTGAAGGGTCGGTTGAGGATCCCGTGGTGTCGGTTTGGCCGTGCGATGGTGTTGGTGTAGCTGTATGGCTGTACTGATTGAGAGGGATGGCTGGGCTTGAGGGATAGCTCCCGACATTTGTTGGCTTGGTGGTTGTTCTTCTGGAATCGCTATCATTTTTGCAAGGTGCTGTGTCTTATCAAACATCGCGACACCAACGCTTTGGAGCCATACCTGCGAACCATTCTTACTGCCCATCACACAGAACACCATACCTCATGGAAAGGCACCAAGATGTCGCTGAAACAACATTCAGTCGCAGCCATCTATGGAGGCCCATCGTTGGGGACATAGCAGCTGCTGGTGTATCTGCAACTCTAATAACACCAGTAATCACAGTGATTGACCAGTATGTCTCATAATTTCTCATCACAAACTCAACTAACACGCTTCAGATCTATGGTAGAAAAGGTCTCTTTCAACAGACCCCTCACGCAGGGCATGAAAGTTCACAGCTTGAACGCTATCAAACATCCAGGCCGCTTCATCTTCAGCCGTGCATTCGGCTACGTCTGGACTCTTTACGGGGCAACATACGCCGTGTCAAATGCATCGGATACACTTGCTCATGAATTCCATAGAGCAGCTGTTGGAACGATTACTTTTGTCAATACGATGATAGTAAACGTTCCTCTTGGCGTGCTGAAAGATGTACGCTTTGCTCAGATGTTCAGTGCTTCAACAACGCCGACTGATAAAGTCGCGCCTGTCGTAAAGCCTGGTATTCCTCGAGCCGCTACAGCTACGTTTCTCATGAGAGATGCCATCACGATCTTTGGGTCGTTCACGATGGCACCTTGGCTATCATCTCTCATCCCAGATAGCCTATCATCAAGCCCGCACTCCAAGGCAATCATCTCACAGTTAACAGTGCCCATCTTCTCACAATTCTTCGCTACCCCAGTTCACCTTCTTGGGCTGGACCTGTATGCCCGACCGCGGGGAATACCGTGGGTTGAGCGCTCGGCACAGATCCGGAGGGACCTGTTCTCAGCCACCATACTGCGGTCTCTGAGAATCATCCCGGCTTTTGGAGTAGGGTGTGTGGCAAACATGGAGGCAAGGTCAAGGTTCCATAAGCTCTTATAGGGAAGGCTTCTAGAAACGTTATTGGCACGGCGTGTAGAATGAAAAGCAGGTACAGGAAACACAGAACGGGAAGACTAGTATAGTAGATCGGAGATGATTTGCACTTTGTAGTAGTCTAGCTGGGAGAAAGGGAGGAGGCGTCTGGGTCTTTGGTATACAATACTTTCTATTATCCACAGTTTCTAGCTAAATCTACGAAGTAGGCCTTGTATCATTGACATGGGTAGTGGTCTCCATCAACCTTGCCAAAGTAACCGCCTCCCGTAGTGCACGCCCAAGATGGCCCCTGACTCCTGCTTCTTCTAGAACCATGATTCCTCCGATAGTGCAGCCCTCAGGCGAAGTCCCCTGGTCTCTCAAATCGCCGGGCTGCAGTCCACTCTGGAGCATTGCAGCCGAGCCCCTCATAGATTGGTAGATCATAGTCTGTGCAGTGGCCCTGGGTACACCAACGGCCACGGACGCATCGATGAAGGCGTCACAGATAATAGCCCACATCGCTGGGGTGGAGCCTCCAACGGCTGTAGTAGCGTTCATAAGACGTGGAGCGACTTCGGTGGTTCTGCCGATGGTATTGAAGAGGTTCTTGGTGAGATCCAAAAGCTCTGCTGGGACTTGAGGTTCGGTCGGTGATTTCTCAATGGCGATGAGACCCTCTGAGACCATGCATGCGATGTTGGGGAGAGTACGAATAACCCAAGCTCTGCCAGAGGCGTTCTCTTTGGTTGTCTCGCTTCCGTAGAGTGTAGATTCGAGCTTCTCCTTCGTCCAGCCAGCGGCTACACTTATGAGAAGCTTGCCTGATAACGCATCGCGAATACCGTCTTGGGTGAGAACATCAGCGATATCAGCTGGATCAACGCCCAAGACGATCACGTCGCCGTTCTGAACAGCTTTGACATTGTCGCCACGAGACACAGTCAAAATGCTGCTGTACTCCGAGAACTGGTCATTGAGCTTTGACTCTGAACCTTCTGATCGCACGCAAGCGATGATCTTCGTGAAAGGCAGATCTGTCTTGCCGGCCTTGATGGCAGGAAGTACATTCTTCACAATAGGCTTTGTGATGTTTCCTGTAGTCGTCAGCCACAGCACTACAAACTGATTGGGCGCCCATCTTACCTGTTCCCAGAATGGTGAGTGTGGCATTGCTCAGACCAGCCATGGTTGCGACAACTTTCGTTACGGGGGATGCGATTTAATCCAGATGTAACCGCAAAAGATAATGTCTTATTCGCCAAACGAAAACAAAGCATACAAAGTACCCAAGAAGTGCATACACATAAGCCAGGTGAGCAGCCGATCTTGTGACCACACGCGAAGAAATAGACCAAACCACGACTGGAAAGACGTCGACAAGTCGTGCAGATGCAGGAATGTTATCTCTTTGTTTTGATGAGGGGTAGTATCAACGGGAGCGCTGCCGATGGATGATTGCTGAAGTTTGAACCGTGGGGTAAGGTAGAGAGCTAAGCTCCGCAGTTACAGTGGGATACAGGGCAGGGCTACGGGACCCTCACCGGCGCCACTTGATGTGCCATGGAACACGTTTCAGTGCTCGTGACACTTTGTGATGACGGAGGAATTGAGTTCCTGGTTGAGATACCCCGCTTTGTGAGTGCCGATAGCATTTGCAAGGATCGAATACGTGTCATTGACAAGAGAGAGATCTGCAAGGATAACAAGAGGCGTTTGAGATGCACTGCACGGGTTATCTCTCAGCTGAGACAGACATCCAATTCTAGCGCTATCAGAGCGGTGAATGATAGAGCAGCCCTTGCAAGTAAACATCGACACTGAACAACAACACAATGGCACAGATCAAATTCTAGAATTAATTTCACTGTTGACTAATAATTCTTTGTAACTACAAACACTTTTCGCCTATCGCCAGAAAGCCAACCGTCTCCAAAGCTCACTCTTCAACGCCGAATACTCATCCAGCGTCCTCGCAGCAGCATCCCTATTCTCAATAGCCCTCCTCGTCAGATAAGCCATGCACTCCGGGAGCGTACCCCACGTAGTGCACTTATAAACCTCGGGAGCCACCCCCGCATCGTCCTTTAGCTTCAGCAGCCCGAAGCTAACCTCGTCCGACATCCCATGCAACTGCGCGAACTTGACCGGCACAGTCGGAAGACCCGCCTTTGTGCGCTGCTGGTGCGTTTCATGGGCTTTGACCAGCGACTCCTTGTTGTGGCTGGCTAGGAGGAGCTGTGCGGAGGGGAAGGGCTTGGTCGTGCCGAAGGAGCGGAATTCTTGACGCAGAACGCCCTGGGCGATTTGGTTGTACGAGTCGTCCGTGTCTTGCTTTGTGTCGTGGATTAGGGATCGGGGGTCTGAGGCCATGTAGGCGCCGCGAACGACCTTGATGCCGAGTGTGAAGCCCTTGTCTAGCGCGGCTTGGAGATGCTTGGCCAGAGTGTCGTGGGTGCTCTTGAGATAGGCTTGGTAGGAATTGTAGAGAACGACCTTGCCGTCCGTGTTGAACTTTTGCTGGAGGTCCATGCCGAGACGGAAGATGCCCCATTGGTAGTGCTGCGATTCAGCGTCGATGAGGATATATGCGCCGCGGTCTTTGCACTTTTGGGCGATCTCGTTGCAAGCGTCGACGAATTGCTTGGGGAGTTCGGCGCCGTTGGCGAAAGCGTCGCAGACTCCAGGTCCAGCGCCTGTCATTCTGATGATCTGTTAGTAAGCGACGCGGTGAATAATGGAGATATCTGGACTCACTTGACAGCCAATTGATCGCCCTCGCGGAGCAGGTCAACAGTCTTGACAGTTCCCTCCCTCCAAGCCTCAATGTTATCGCACCACTGACACTCATTCGAGCTCGAGGCTTCGATACCAAAACCCTGATCTTTACCAGTCTTGGCATCAAAGACAGTCTCCTTCGCAAATGTGAGAATCGTTCCCTTGAATCCCATATCCTGCAATGACTTCATAGTACTCTGTGTCTCAGCGCCAGTCTCGCCAGCGCAAAACTGCTTGTAAAACGTATGCTTCAACAAGCCTCGCAGCAGCGGGTTGCGATCAACATTGAAGAGATATGGGTTCGCAGGGTTGGAGAGCTTCTGAAGAAGATGCAACGAAGGGATGAGGAGCCATGGTCTTGATGATATGGAATTGACCAGGAGAGAGCGGTAGAGAACCAAGGGAGGAAGTTCTGAAAGTGGTGATTCTGCGCCTTTGGCGACGGGTGTATTTGTGCGTGTCGCCTCAAGCGCTGCTGCGGCGTTGGTGGAGGAGTAGCGAACGAGCGCGATGAGGCTATCGCGCCGCACTCGAGAGGCAGGACGGAGTGTGAGGGTGAGGCCTTGAGCGGCGCGTGAGCGAGTAGTAGTTGAGAGTGTTGTCATGTCAGGCACTGAAAATTCCTTCACAATTCTTGCTGTGCTTTGATTACTGTGCTGGTGATTATTGTGTTGATGTGAAGGGAAGAAAAAAGGTAGTGGCAGTGATGAGATGTGCTTTTTTGAAGTGAAGCATCATAACCTTATCATCTATTTGACTTCGAACCCCCCCATCTCGCGCGGCTCTAGCAACCTTTTGGCCACACCCTATCGGCACCCCAACCGATACTCGCTCTCTTTGAATCAACACCGCGGGGAAGCGGGGTAATTCGTCACATGGACATCTTATCGGTGTCTTTTTTTACTTCCATTATCTTTAGCGACGTGCGTTGGAGGTCTAGACTTGGGAAGCGGGAGAGTTTCCCGATGGCTCTGGCTAACCCCACTTTGGTCACGTATCACAAGAGATATGCTAGCTAAGGGAATGGCACCGTTGGTCGTGGGATCTTATCACATCTGAAGAAGTTAGTCCACATGCGGTAGCGGGGGTGATACGCCATGCATCGGCTTGTCCTGGCGAAGGGCAGGGGTTGAGAGCTTGGGTCTCGGGTTTATGTTACGCTAGAAGCCGTTTTGCATATTCTAGTTTACATCGGAGGTCTGACCGGCGTGGGATGGACTTGGATACGAGTGTTTGTTTGGTGAAGGAGACATTGGGGTTGGTGGGGAGCGGTTATGGACGGATCTTGTTCTACGCCAGTGAACTTGGAACGTGCGTTGAGTTCAGGGGTCGTGTTGCTATTCTGGGCTCTTGTGAGATCTGCATGTCCTCGAAGTATCTGAGGGGATGCGTGGGAGCTCCGATGCGGAGTCCCCAAATCTGTTATCTGCTCTTTGATGGTCGATGACGGACCGAGAGCATCGACCAAGAACCCTGCGTCCAAGCCGATCAAGTTGGGATCGGCACAACTGACAGAAAGTTTGTTTGTCTCATAGTAATCTTCAAATCTCCGCAGTCGTTTTATGTGCAGTGCACGGCAAAGTTGTGCCCGTTGCCAGTAGGTATGAGCAGGATATCACAAGGACTTTACAAGAATGCAGTAGTTTCCATCCGAATGATATCTATTATCTTAGTCGTGGTATCCTCTTTCTTCACTGCACATTTCGAACTACCTCATCTAGTGATTTTGCCACATACTCAACGTTGTGATCATTCAACCCTGCAAGACTTATCCTTGACGTATTTGCCATGTAGATGTGATATTGCTCTAAAAGCACGTCAGTACGTGTCTCATGAGATAGAGACATGACTTACCTTCCAATTGTTCAATCTGAGGCTTGCTGATACCCGTGTAACCGAACATACCAGTCTGGTTAACAATATGCGACCAGTGTCCCGGGGTCCCCAGCCGCACAAGCTCGCCATACAACTTCTTCCTCATTGACCTGATTCTCGAAGACATGGTAACAAGGTCTTGATGCCACTGTCTCAAGAGCTCAGGGTTTCCAAGAACAGTAGCTGCGATTCTAGCCCCATAGACCGGAGGGTTTGAGACAGTCTGTCGCTGAGCATTCTGAAGCAGTGAAAACACCGTCCGCTTTGCGTCTTCAGACTTTGTCACTATTGCTGTAAGACCAACTCTCTCTCCGTAGAGCCCCATGTTCTTGGCGAAAGACATGCATATCGCGGCTTCAAGACCGACATCTTCGATGATGTACTTAATCGCCCATGCATCTTCATCGTAATTACCCGAGTTGAATCCAAGATATGCTGAATCTATAATTGGAAATATTTCGTTTTCCTTGATCACAGCTGCGATTATTTTCCATTGATCGCGTGTTGGATCGCAGCCAGTTGGGTTATGAGCGCATGCGTGGAGAACAACAGCCGAACGCTTATCGGCTTTCTTCAGGGCGCTGATATAACCTTCAAAGTCGAAGTTTCGATCTTTGTAGTAGGGTGCTTTTACTACGTTGAACCCGATTTCTTTAAAGAGAAGATCGTGGTTCGACCAGGTTGGATCCGTGATGATGATATTCTCGATACCTGAGTTGGCCTTGCGAAGAACAAGACCAGCTAGGAGGAGAGAGCCTGTTCCTGAAATAGATTGACAACTCGCAATCTCAAAAGATTAGCTCCCAGACAAACACCAATACGCAGTTTGACTCACTCTGTTCTCTGTAAGCGCGGAAGTATCATGGAACAACAATTTGGTAGCCTCATCTCTAAAGCTCCGCAAACCCTCGATAGGCAAATATTCATGCCCGGCATCGCCAATCAGCTTCTCAGCTTCCCTCACAGACGGAAGCACCCAAGGCTTAGCATTCTCATCGCGATATGTGCCTTGCCCAAGGTTCACCTTCTGAGGGTGTTGATCAGCGTTGAAACGCTTGGTCACCTCGAAGATGGGGTCGGGCGGAATGTATTTCGCTGCGCCAAACGCCGAGTGCTGTTGAGCGGACATTGTGCTGTATGAATGTGGAGATAATTCTGTAAGATGAATATGGTAAGCTTGGGCTAGTATGTCGGCAGGTTGAAGCGACTCTGTTTCTTTTGTTATAAGTTCTTGGGGGAAATGTCGGCGAGTGAGCCCGGCGCGGGGCTGGCTTACTCGGTAGAGGCGGTCCGACATGTTACGGGCAGGGATCCGATCCGTTTACGCAACACAAAGCACATCGGCGGTCATCCGGTTTCTGATCTGCTTATCTCATACCTACAACCTATCGAATTACTTCTTTCTGTAATAATGAATAGTATGTGTTTCGTTGGGGGGGTTGGTTGAGCTACTTGCAAGTCTCAGCTGCGCAAGTGCGTCGTGGTATGACAGATCCCATTTAATGGGGCAGCGATTACAAATTGCCTGTATGAAAATATAAGAGATCTCTATCAGTGCCAGGCATGAATCTCAGCTAGAAAGTAGGTTTACCACTCTTTGTAACTCCCAACCTTCATATTGCAGTCCTTGCATAACTTCCAGGGTTGATGTGAGGACGCATGACTCCATTGCTCATGGCACGCGAGTCAAGGAATATATGCTGCACTTTCCCATCCTTGGGTTCTCTCATTTAATACCTATCATGGATTTGCTTACGGCCATCGGGAATGTATGAAAATATACTGAGGCCATCCCGTCATGAGTGGCGAAACTTCTCTCTAGCGCAGTCCTTGTGTTAAATAATGAGCATAGAATTACTCGTACATCCAAATCCAGAGTGCTGAGCAGCGTCAGACTCATTGGCTAACCTGATAGGTCGATTTCTGGAGCCAAGGATGCTGTCTTACAACGAATGGACCAATATGGGAGCATGCGCCGCTCTCCGACGGATCACGGGAGGTAAGCAGTATAAGCGATTGACGTATGTCCAACCACCTCAGAAGCGCTCTTGATCTTGTAATAAATCAAACCTCGCGATGGCCTCACTTGACTCTTTGCCTTGCGAGATCTTCCTCCAGATCATCCGCGACAGTTCTCCCCAGGAGCTATGCCGTCTCAGTTACACCTGCAAGCGCTTGGCATCAATCGCTGGAGGCTGCTTATGGAGGGACATTGAACTTCATGAGAAGGGATATCACGAGTCGAGCGCAGAGCTGAACGAGCCACTACCATACAAATCTCCCAATCGGTTTCACCATGATTCGAAGAGGGATGGTTGGCAGAGCGATATCAGCGAAAGAGCCAAGAGTCTCTTCACCATGCTGCAGACGCTCCACACTCTCGATGAAAGACGCCTAAGGGATGTTGCTGGCAGAGTGAAGAGTTTGTGTACCGTGATTGAGCCAGAGTGGAAGCCCAATGAAAGTTCAGTTGCAGAGCCAGTTTCTGTTTGGAAGCTCATACCCTATTTCAGAAACCTCGAATACTTGGAGCTCCACAGCACTCATGGGACCTCCGACTGCAGAGAGCTTGAGGAGATACCAGAAAGGCATTTGACGAAGTTGCGCTTTGCAAAGCTCTTCGCTTATATCCCACGATCTGTTGCAACTTACGTTCTACGGTCTCGCGAAACGCTCGAGCGCCTGGAGCTTGGTCTGTTGGATCAGCCGCTGCCCAACACAGTCTGTATCAGTGAGCAGGGCGCTGGAAATCATGGCCGATGGGATCATGAACCCAGGGGAGTCATTCCAAGACCACTCGGAAATTTCGTCCCCGATGGCCGATTTTCTTTCTCAAGGCTTAGGCACTTGTACTCATGTTCACCTTGCAATGGCCGTGGTGATTACTTCAATCAACATAATGCTTGGTCGACGACCGCAGAGCGTGACAGTCTCGAGGCGTGGAAAAGGCTCATCTTGGCGTCTAGCCGGACTTTGGAGACTCTCGTGATCGAACATCGACCTGCGGCAGGGATTGAGGACAATGAAGGGTTCTCTGAGGACGAGTTCCTCTCCACTGGAAAGACTGGTGCTGCCAACAGGGCATTGGTGGATGCCATTGGGGACATAATCATCGATAAGGAGAAGCTTCCAAGATTGAAACATGTTTACCTGTATGGGTTTGTGGCTGGTAGATCATATGAAACATCGTCTGTCCATACACCAGGAGACTGGTTGATCCATGGGTTGGGAGCGAGAGAAGTCATCTGCGAGGCCAGGAGGGGAAGATGGTGTCTATTCGACCAGGACTCGGGGGAAACAAAGTGGGCAAAGTGGATTGGAGATGGGAATAGTAATCTTCATGATGGCTATATGGGTATACGTTGGTACTCGCTTCTGGCTCGTGTATAGAGAGAGGTAGGGATATCTAAAGCCTCTATGCTTATAGCACCGACACGTCAACGAGGCTCAATGACCTTTGATGGACAAGATCTCTGTCAACAAGAGACTGATCGATAAACGCAAACTTCAAAAGGAACAACAAAAGAATGAACTGGATGAGATCACCTCGTGTGCCTTCACACGGGATCGAACCGTGGACCTTGTCATTACTAGTGACACGCTCTACCACTGAGCCATGAAGGCGCCTTCTGATTGGATGAAACTTCTAGATCCTATTTCTTAATAAGCTAATTGAAAGTAGCACCTCTGTGTGAGATCTCAATGCTAATATTCCAACGCGTTGACAGTAATCTTCTCCAGCAGCGCTAGTACCGCCGAGACCACTGACCAACCCTATATCGTATCCTATTGACTATTTAACCAAAAAGGCCAGATTGAACAGCATTTACCTTCTATGTAATGTAAACTTTCCAAGAACAGGTAAAGATCAGTGCAGTTATAGAAGCCTGATATACTAGCCTTCCAGCTGTTCTAACTCTGGGACTCTGAGGAACATCGCATTTGAACGAAGATAAGTCGAATATGCGCAAAGGAATTATATCTACCTATCTAGATACGTTACCATTCAGCCGACCGGCAATCCACTCGGCCGTGGCATTGGCATTCTTTGCGTAACTCTGGTGGGTTTTCACTATCTTGGTGAACCAAATCGGACACCCAAAGACCCAGATCTCCCACGGGACTGTCTTACTACAAAAAGAATCACCCTTTCTGCAGACAACGAGAATACGCGACTTGGGGATTTTCCCAATATGATCCCTCTTCTTGTATCCCAACGTAACAGCTACGCAGAGCTGGAGTCAGTGGCAAGTTGTCTGATGAGGGGATAGGTACTAACCAGCAGCGATATGCGCCGTCACCTCAGTAGTTATGTTCTCAGCACTTTGATGCACCAACGCGCCGCCGACGCTGTGGCCGAGGAGGACAATCTTGGTATCGGGACATTGGGTTGCGGCCTGCAAGCGTGGTGTCAGTATTATCCTCGTCAATATTGCCTTCTCACATCTTGGCGTACCCGGTTGATAAGCTCACTCATGGCCCGACCGCCCTCTCTAGGGGCTTTCTGTATAACTGTCTTAAAATTCGCCGTGTACTTCACACCTGCAACAGCCAGCTTCTCTGGGCCGCCAATAATCGTGGCAAGTCTGTTGAATATGATAGGACCGACACCATCTACTTCTCCTACATTTCCCTTTCCCCCCATTCCTCTCGCGTAGATCACGGTGACATTGCGGCAGGGCGTCCCGTCGGTGAGCTGGTTATAAGTTTGGTTGGGATATGGATGTTCTCCATAGTACGGAGGTGGGCCCTTCTTGCCACAGCGCTTGATATGCGGTTGGAAATGCGTGTCGAGTTCAGCGAGCGGGGGGGCCATTGTCTGCTCTACGGCGGGGGCCGCATATGCAATGGCAGCAAGAGCGATGAGAAACTGAGTGGGCTTCATGAGGCCTAGAGAATTTGTCGACCAAGGGCAGACTGCCGTGTCGCTGCAGAGTTGTGCAGACCAGAGTCAACCCAGAGAAGAAAATGAGTAGGTCAGTTGGAGACAGAGGAACGAGGGGTAACCTTCCATTAGATGACCATCTGTTTGGTTTTTTTTCTGGTTGCTTTTCGTGTGGCTGTAAGCCCTTTTCAAGAGAAAGGCAATGCCGTAGCCACATATCAAGTGACAAAAGGATAGCGCCATTTCATCACAACCACTATATAAGGGCGTCATACACTACGCCAAAAGAATAGCACAATGGCCTTGATATCAAGTTAATAGATCATGTTCACCATTGTTCTCAAGATGGCGCAGAGTGGAGAGATCTCTACGCACATCGAAGGGTATTGCATTCCGTCATTTTTTTGGCTCTTGCTGAAGCCTCTGCCCGCCTGTTACCACTTGAGTCTCCAACCATGAGCCAATCATCTGACAAATTGTAATCATTGAGTCAAGGTATATAATAACATAAGAGGTTTCACAAAAAAACCATTCAACCCGCTGCCAGCTATCTATCCACATATCCATCTTATCCTATTCATTGTCGTGTCCACCATCGTAAAAGAAATCAACAACCGCCTCGCTCTCTGGATCTTAGTTCGTAGTGTTGTACTGCTGAGGGTTATAGGGATGCGACACCAAAGGGTCGTTGGACTGATAACCCGTCATGTTGACTTCGGTTGTAGAACCATTCCGGTTGTCCTTCTTGAAGATGAACAATATCGCCTTAAAGGAGTCGGAGGGGTTCAACATGGCCAACCAAGCATGGATACCCAGAGGACCGCCCTGATATGACCCCTCAGGAATGTTGCCCTGCTCCAACTTGGAGAAGCTTCCCCGGCCATGGCCAGACTTGTAAACGCTCCATGGGTAGGCAAACATGAAGAACAGCGATAGGGGAGCCATTTCGATGCAGATGACGAGGTTGGGGATACCAACATGAACATCAGCGTAGGTGAGCGTGTCGCTAGTCTTGAGAACGTTTTGGTCGTTGAGAACGGTAAAGATGATCTAAGAAATCAGCACCATACAAATGACAGGAGACGGCAGCATCACTTACACCCTGGATAAAGGTCAAGCCGACTACGATCTTGAAAGCAGTGAGCTTCAGCATCGGGTTATGGTGGGCGAGGTCCTTCTTGAGAAGCATGTGCATCTGTAGGATGGAGAGGACTGAAACGACGAGAGAGATCGACATGATGATTCGGAGGTAAATATTGGCGAAGTGTCGGTCATTGCTTTCCTGACAGAAGATACCGGCGGCTTGTGTGATATCGGTAGCGATTGAGACACCGATTGCAATGACAGGCATCTGAAAGATCATAATCCACCGTGTCTAGAAAGCCGTCAGCAGGATTACCAATTGCCGATAAGAGACAAGCGTACCTTGAACCACTTGATACCATTCTTCTTCTTTGTAGCGAAAAACACATCTTGTTGGTCGCGGTTTGGTGATACGTAGTCGCAGAGAAGAAGGAAGAAAGATCCGAGCGCGAAACCCTCGTAGACGTGAAGCCAGGGTTCGATGTAGACTGCTGCATCGGGAGCGCAGATACAGATGAACGAGATGATGGAGAACGCCGAAATGAGTGTGCCGATTCGCATGATCCTGGGGATATTAGCACATATGCTGGGATCAGAGAGTTGGTTAACGCGTACTTGACTTGTTCTGAGGGGTTTGAAAGATGCGTTGCGTGCATCATGTTAATGAAGAACATGACAATCAGAGCGAAAGCAGCAAAGGATCCGCCGATGATCATGCTCAGCTGGTAAAAAGTCAAGCTACCAGTGATATTCTTCTCGGCATCTATTATTGTTAGCTAGAGGTCTACGCGTTGGCGGAGCTGGTAGTACCTTGGGCGAAAGAATGCGTAGGGCAGGTAACGTTCGACTTATCGTCGTCGCCGCTTCTAAAGAGACCCATCGTAGTGTTTTTCTATAAAGTCAAGAAAAAGAAAAAAGAAGCAAGTAGATGCTAAGGTGTAGTCGCTTGTCTGTGGTAAAGATGAGATGATGAATTTTCGCAACCAGCGACACAAGCTCAATATATACAAATCCCAACGTCGTCATCCCCAAGCTAAAACCCCTGCAATGAAACCCTCAGATACTAATCTAAGCGCAGTATCAGCACAGCCAGCTATGGATCAGCGTCAGCCCTACGGCATAGCTCTCCCACCAAAACGACCATTGATACGACCGATCTGCCGACATTGGCACCTTTTCTGTGTCGTTGGACAACGGGGTGCTCCGCGGGCTTGTCCGGTAGATGCAGGGATCAGCGTGTCAGCCTCTCATACTCGCCAGGGGTTTGGGAGCTTGGGGACGAACAGGCTGTTGTGATTTGTTGGTCTGAGTGAGAGCGGCCGGCTGGCTTACTTTTGTGGCTGTACCATGTCGACGTGAAAAGTCGGCATTGGGAGGAAGTGATAGGACAATGGGAGTAGTTTGAATCCACTCTGTTCAACGCTCTGCCAAGGGATTCATCTGGACCCTTAAATATCCTTCTCTAGCTTAGCTTCAACCATATTCTGGCCCGTGATAGGATCAACAAGCTCTCCAATCTCAACGCGAAAAAAGACTTCTTTGATGAGATCTCAAATTGATACAAGAAAATAAGGTTAATGCTTGTTATTGCGGCCTCCCAGGCAGTGCGAGATCGGCACTTGCAGTTCGAATGAATTCCTGCTTTTAGCATTTCCATTCGAACGTGGCTTAGAGGAGTGACGATGTCGCTCGAATGGGTCGTCAAAAGCGGTCTAGTGCACGAAGATCAAAACAGAGCCCCACCGAGCGTTTAGATAAGGCGGGAAATCGGCACGATAAGATAAATTATCGAAACTTTTGCTCAATGCAGTTCAATTCAGGGACGATCATATCGAATTTGGTTTCAGAGCTTGAGATTATCCATGTCGAAGGATCTCAAAGGATCCGTTTAGCAGTCTTTTTTATTTCTCTTGGAAAACCTCTACCGAAGGCTGCTCGACACATCCTTGCCACTAGCTTGACGTGAAGGTGTCTTGAAGCTTTGTGTGACACACTACCCTAAACAACGTAACGCCCGTTAGTTTTCGGACCAGCGAAGCTACTCCTTGGAACCAGTTGTCAACAAAAGATGAATCTTTATTTTGGAGCTCGAAATCAAGTTTAGATTACAACTAACCTGAGCTAAGAAGATTCGAAAACTTTGGGGAGCACGGAGAGTCGGAGAACCTATTGCCGTCTCTGTGTATTGCGTACGGATGATCGCAAGCAAGAGTGGTACATTAAATCATGCCTAACATTTCTTACACGACCCTATTTATTTAATGACTTTATCTTAGCGTGTACTTCATCTCATGATACTCTTGGCCCAAAATCTCCTGTAGTAACATAGACTCCCGCACTTTTATTCCTGCGCCTAGATACTCTTCACTTTAGAGCTGACCCTGCATGTAACCCTCCTACAATAGAGTCAGGTATCTCATAGCCAGTCAATGATATGGAACGAACCTGTAACAAGCATATCTGCACCTGTAGTAAACGCAGCTGCGTCGCTCAACAAATAGCACACCATAGGCGTCAAATCCTCCGGCACGCCCAGCCGTTGCAACGGGGACCCCTTCTCGTACCAGTCAAGGATAGCTCTCTTCTCTCCCTGCAAGCGCGCCAAGAGAGGTGTTTGGATCGCTCCTAGCCCATGGTTAGCGCAATCGCTAAGATTGTCGAAGATGGTATACCTGGCGAGATGCAGTTAACCCTGATGCCATATTGACCCAGCTCGCCGGCCAGGGGACCCATAAGGCCCTTGATAGCTGCCTTGCTCGCATTATAAGCGGATTTCGGTTGCACTGGAACGTAGAGACTTTGTGCATTGATGCTGGCGATGGCAACAATACTTCCAGGTGTTTTGGTCTCGACAAGATGTTGCGCCAGGAGTTTGATAGTCCAGTATGTACCCATAACATTGACGTTAAGAACTCGCTGGGTGACTTCCCAGTCAGCATCGAGCAAAGGCGTATCCATCACAATGCCAGCCGCCGTAAGCGCTCCATGAAGCTGTCCGCCCATGGCATCAACACACTCGGCAAAAGCCTTCTCAAGCGAGTCTTGCTTGGTGACATCACCTCGCGTGTAGAATGTCTTGACGCCATAGCGGTCACTCAGAGATTTGAACTCTTCTACCGGTTCAGGAGCTGTGTCGATGACAGCGACGCCGCCACCCAGTTGGGCTATAGCTTTGGCGCATGCGAAACCAATACCTCCACCTCCACCTGTGATGAGGAAGTTTTTACCGGTTAGATCAAATCGGTCTGTGACTTTGACGTCGCCAAGACCTCGGGGGTTGAAGGTTGTCATGATCGCGGAGATGTGAGGCTGCGAGATTACTGGTGCTCGAGATGAATATTCTTAAATTATATGGTAACTCAGCCTATATAACCTTGGATAGAAGATCGGCTTTCAGTGAGTATATAATTTATTTGCTATGAGTTCCAATGATAACGGCTCCTTCTTCCACAAGCGCATGATTCACGGCTTTAGAAGCCGAAGCTACTTAATACTGAGAGTCTATATTGCGATGCAACGATTCGCCAAAACCAGGACCAGAGAATGCGGGGTCATTAATCCACAGTCCTTCTAGATATGATCGGCTTTCGTGTTGAAGCCGACGCCTGCTGACTTTTCGGATCTCTGTTAACAACAGTTATGAGCGCGGAAACATTCCTTACGCACCAAAGGTGTCGGCTATCAGATAACGGCATCGCATCCGAGAATTCTGTATTTTTATGCGATAATCTCTGGCTATATATGTCCCGAGACGAGCTGAATTGATACATGACAATTCGTAAAGCCTATGAGATATCCCTTCCCCAGAAGCTATACTCTTCCCCTTAAATACTTCAATCCACAACTTATACCATGACTGGAACCGCAAAAGCCAAGCCCCGCGTCAGTCTTGGGCTTCTGACATTCGGCCCTGAAGGCTCAGAAACCCACGGAAGCCGCATTACCTCCCTCGACACCTTCAATGAGTGCCTCGACTACCTACAGTCTCGTGGCTACAATGAAGTCGACACAGCCAGAACCTACGTCGGCGGCCAGCAAGAAGGCTGGACCAAGCGTACCAACTGGCGAGAGCGCAATCTCACTCTTGCTACAAAGTGGTATCCTTACAAGCCTGGTGATCACTCCAAAGCTATTGTGAAGGAGAATTTGAACAAGAGTCTTAGTGAGCTTGGCTCCGATAGCGTCGATATCTTTTACCTGCACGCACCAGATCGTTCTGTTCCGTTCCAGGAGACGCTTGAGAGTTGCAATGAGCTTTATCAAGAGGGAAAGTTCAAGAAGCTTGGCCTGAGCAATTATGCGGCATGGGAAGTCGCTGAGCTTTGCACCATCGCTGACCAGAAAGGATGGGTCAAACCAAGTGTTTACCAAGCTATGTACAATTGCCTGACACGCGCCATAGAAGAAGAACTCGTTCCGTGCTGTCGAAAGTTTGGGATGGATATTCTCGTCTATAATCCCTTGGCTGGTGGTGTACTTTCAGGTCGCTACAAAAGCAAAGAGATTCCTGCCGACGGTGGTCGGTACTCGACCCAGGACCCGGTGATTGGAGCGATGTATCGCGATAGATACTTCAAAGATGTCAATTTTGAGGCTTTGAAGGTGATTCAACCTGTCGCTGATAAATTGGGGTTGACGCTCTTGGAGATCGCGTTCAGATGGCTTGTTCACCATAGCAAGCTCAAGGTCATGGATGGAAATGATGGGTTGGTTATTGGTATCAGCTCGCTCGGCCAGCTTGAGAGTAATCTGGATAATGTTGAGAAAGGCCCGTTGCCAGAAGAGGTTTTGGAGGTATTGGATGAGGCATGGAGATCACCAAGCCTTCTTGCTCTCTTTACTGGAGGTAGTCATATAAATTACTTGACGGATTGATTAGTATTGGAAGTTGTTCCTATATGAACGGATGTGACTTGTTTATAAATTCTGCCGACAAGTCAATTCTGCTTCAACTTCCTGGTTATCTTGCCTTTTTATTGACCCCAAGATGTCTTGCTCAATGTGTTATGTCTGACCTTTTGCCTCCGCTCCAACTATTCCAATTTCAGCACTGGTGTCAACTGCCCAATCCAGCCAAGCGCCATAATCATCGTGTTTCTCATGACGCCGCAGCAACGCGTTGCGACACGAAAACACTCATCAGAAAGTCAACTCATTGTCCTCTGTCCTGTGGCTCAATCAAACCCACGAGAGACGAGAAGATCTACAGAATATTTTGTCGGCTTCATCAAATCCATTTCTTCCAAGCTCACACGATGGTCCGCGCGCCCGCAGTTTTGATCTTGAGTCTTTTTGGCTCAGCTCTTGCTGTCGCATCGCCGCAGTTCGACCAAGGAGCCGAGTTACGCAAGTCAGAATGCGATGCAAGTAGCCCCAGTCACATTCATGAGTCTCAGAACTAACAGATGCTTCAGAATGGCTGCTTCGATGCCAGCTTCCCGGGCGGCTCATGTACCAATGATCCTGCCTGTATGTGCACCCAGAAGAAGTACCGTGAGGCGTATTTCTGCTGTATGGCCAAGAAATGCGACGCAGATGTGATGCCTGGTCAGTATAATTCGAATTGCGAAGACTGAGCTCCTCTAACGAGCTGTGTGCAGAATCTGTCGAGCGCCAGCATACAGGATGTCAGGCTAGGAACCTCGACTTCACCTTTGACGCCGAGAAAGTTTGTGGTATCAAGTTGGAGGCGACTAGCACCTCTTCCGCGTCTTCAACTACTAGCGCTGCCTTAACTACTTCGCACGTTTCACACGGATCTTCAGTGACATCGGCCTCGGCCACTACGACATCAGATGCGGAAACCACCAGTAGCACCAAGGGCGCTGAGAGTGCTTCAAGTACTGCTCAGGAATCATCTACAGGCGGGGCAGCCCCTGTGACAGACAGTGCACAGCGCTTGGGTACCTCTATTGGGGTACTGAGTATGTTATTCATGGTCGTTGGGGTAGTTCTCTAGGTCGAAGCACTCGGTTAGATAAACATCCATGACAACATTATTGAACAGCGCCACTGTTCCTCACCCTTTCCGCCGGCTCAGGCGAGAGGTCTTCTTCCATAAGTTGAGTATCTAGTAGGTTAGTACTTGAGCTTCAATCAGGTATCCTGAACTTACACCGGCCAATAAGCATGAATGGTTCTGTCATTCAGGTCCCTTCTGACTTTTGCCAAAAAGACCGTAACCTCTTCCTGTGTCCACCCCAGAACTCTTGTCAAAGCTGCCATGGAAAGCGCCTCAAGACCCTTGAAACTATCCATGTTGAGATTGTTCCACTCACCAATCTCCTTATACCTTTTATCCAGAGGCCAGCGGTTCGTCGGCCACTTAAAAACCGTCTCTACGATGTCCACAAATCCTGCATCGCGCAGAATATTCTTGTTCTTTTTATTATCCTGAAATGGGCGACCAATCTTGGTAGATGCTTCGTCAAGAAGGTGGATAAGCTTGGAGAGATGATGATCCTCAGTTAAGGTGTTGTCGTCTGAATGAGCGAACAGGTCAATTTCGAGAAGCTCCACGTAGCCACCCGGAACAAGATTGCTAAGGAACGGTAATCAGTCTCACTGTCCTCCACGTAGTCATTGATCTTACTCATAAATGCTGCTCGCAAGGTTCGGCCAGCTCTTGATGCTAAACGTCATCATTCGACTGTGAACATAGTCGAACGGATCAGAGAAGTTCCACGGCTCTTCGATATCATCGATAAAGAACTCCACGTTCGGAGGAACACTAATCATAATTAGCTAAGACCATGGAAAATTGATGATGGAGAATACAAATCAGGCTGAATTGGTGAGAGGTCGACGCCGATCACTTTTGCTTCAGGATGTTCGTCAGCGTAGTCGATGGCCCATATTCCTGTCCCGGTGCCAACGTCAAGAACACGCTTGGCCTTAGAATCAGGATTATTCGGAGGCGCAAGGCCAAGTTTGTTGTTGAGCATTAAGATGAAGAGATTATGCTGTAGATCTAGCCGAAGGGATCAGTAGTGAAGCCAGTCCGTCGAGACATTGTCATACCGAGCCTCTCCTTCTCGACGTCGTCATTAGGAAGATTATACTCTGTAATCATCAGCTAACTGCAAAGGAATAAGCGGTGAAAGAGACTGACTCCCATCCTTATACCGATGATAGGTTCTGCCGTTTTCCTTTCGATAGTCTAGAATAGAGCTCCGCAAGCTCTCGGACGTGGATGCTAGACTCTTTTCCACTAGATCAGATCGACAACGACAAGCATTCTTGAGAAGCAACCTACCGATCCAATCGACGAATCATGCTCTTCTTCAGACTAAAATTCGTGGTTAGTGATAATATCCATGCTTCTTTGGATGAGGTAGAGGGACCTGCTCATCTGGTACTAGGTCAGGCTCTGTGTTGATAGTTGGTTCGGCCATTTTGATGGAAATTATTTAATCACGCAATGTTGAGAGCTTCCCCGCCCGGAGAAATCTTGTTTTTGTATGAAATCACAATCCTAGTCAGGATTTGTCATCTGTTGGTTGAGTTCGCCGTGCATGCAGATGGATAACAAGGGTTTGATCATACGACATCTCAAAGCAGCGAACCTTTTAGTTAAGGTACAACTGTTTTGTCTAAACCTAACCATGATGAGAATTCTACAGGGGCAATTCATGTCTGATAATTCTGCTCTTCCTCTGAGATGATCGATATAAAATGGTTATTCAGTCACAAAATTCATGATTACGCAAGCACTCGTTCTATGCACAAAGTTTGCCAAAATAATTCTCTTTAGCAATCTATCTACCCCTGATTCATCTAGTCTAATACTCACCATATAATTTCAAGAACATTTCCTCCGTTGTGATACCTTATTCCTCCTATCAATTCCCCCTTTTTTATAGGCTTACCTCGAATTTTCAAATTTTTTCTAGTTGGTTTTTCTCCTTTCTTTCAGAATTTCACCACGGCCCTGGTAGTTCATCATGTAACCACTTATCATCGTGAACACCGAGGAATGGAAAACTCATTGACAAGCTACCTAGGACATCCCCACCGACCTAGTAGTGGTGGTGGTGGTGGTGGCCATGGCTATGGCTATGGCTATGGCTCTCACGACGACCCTGGCGGCGGGGTTCGTTCTGGACACGAGGAGGATAACCTGTCTGGAAGTGCTGGGGGCGTTGCTCAGGAAGCTGAGGAGGATACTGCGGAGCGGCGCGATAACCGCCTGCATTGCTCTGAAAAGGCGCGTTCCCCGGAGCGTCTTGGGACCGCGGAGCATCCTGGACTCGTGGAGCACCCTGGAGCTGCGCAGCATCCTGGAAACGAGGTTCATTCCGGCGCTGAGGTCTATCCTGGCGCCGATACTGATTCTGGGGCTCCGTTCCATCCAGGAACATATACGCAGCGACGCGCTCCTGCTGCTGCCCTGTAGGGGGGTACTTGGGCTGGTCAGTAGCTGTTTCTTCCTCGCAACGAGGGCAGATCCAGAGGCGCCACTGCAGCTTTACCTGGACTGGCTCACCACACCCTGCTGAACAAGTACCGGTGATCGCGGGGTCTTGAAGAGAAGCGTTCTCCTTGATGGCGTGGTGGCAAATGTAACATTCGTGCTTCCAGAAGGTAGTGAGACACATGGTGAAAGATGCGGAAGAGCTTACCTTGTGAGAGTCATTGGTAGTGTTTTTGTGGGTAATGTTGAGATAGTATCTGAAGGCTGCTGTGAAAGTTGCTGTGAAGGTGGTTGAGATCGTGGATGATGGCGGATTTGGAGGCGATGGAAAGGTGCTATTTAAAGGATTTCAGTCAACAGTGCGTAGTCATGAGATGTTCTCTATCACTCATATTGCATGTTGATGTTCAGCATGACAATTAGTTTGATTTTCCTCAAGTATTGATCATGCAATCTAGTGTTCTTTGAACATTTGGAACAGGCACCCTTAATCGTCCGACCAGCATTCATGTCAAATTTCTTGCACCATTGATTGGTTGGCACATCGATTCTCACGTAGCCCCTTCGCTGAACGTGGTACTCATCACTGTTGTTCCTCCTGTTGTCGAAACAACAATCACCATATCGAGGCTTTGAACAGAGACTGATGTACAGTATGGGTGTTGGACAAAGGATAAGTGGCTGAACAAATCACATCGATGCTAAAATTGGGTTTGGCTATGAGGACTAAGCATTAGTCTACTGGTTATTATGGCTGATAGGACACTGGCTATGGCGATGAATCTGGCAATGGTTCGCGATTGCCGAATGAACAAAGACATAAACCTACAAATTGCGACTGCATAACCAGTACTTTGTTCAAGACCAACACTTGGATGAAGACCCTAGTAAAACGGCATGTGATTGGAAAGCCAGTCAAGAGTCTTGGTTCATCTATGCAGCCGACAGCCAGTGATCTTTGCTGACTGCGGGCCGTCTCTTTCAGGCCATCCGAGAAATTTCATGGACACGCAAATTACTATGTTGACTTTAAAAGCACAAGATCAAAAATGTTTGCCTCTAGGCAGGCCATCGAACAAAGTTTCTGCTCGAGACGAAATCCCTATACCTTGACAATCTTCTGTCTGGTTGTTGGACCGATAGTAAATGCCGCGAGCCGGTAGAGACGTCCCTGAACTAGATTTCTGGGCCTTAGCAAGTCCGGCACAGGGACCACCATATTTGCCAAGCTGGTCGTGGGTTAGCTGGGAGGGGAAGGCATACCCACCAGTCAACAACGCCTACAAAGAACAAATAACAGGCTCACTTCTATCAAAGCACGACACGGTTACAGACGACGTTGAAATGTTGAGGCATTTGGCCATTTTGAAGAGTCTATCTACATAGTTAAGTAAATACGTCCTGATCCAAGGCTCATATTGTTCACGTGAGAATACGTCGGAAGGAAGGGAGCCACTAGAACCTTCAAAGCATGTAGAAACTCTCTCTTCTTAAGGATGGCACCGAGCAATATGGGATCATTATCATCATGACTTTTCCATAACAGCGGAGTGCGAAGCGGGTGATATCATATACAGAGGGTTAGAAGCGAGACATTCATGGTTAGGAATAGCATTTGTGCGCTCTGATATGGTTTTGGTCCTAAGGACATGGAAGAATATATTGATGTTGACTTTTCCGTACCCGATCTACAATTGGGGAATTCACTTCTGGGCAACGAACCTATTTGTCCTACGTAATTGTTCAAATCACTGCTATTGAAACCATGTATTTAAGTGTTATATGTTTGTAAACATGTTACATTTGGGTGACTACATAGTATGTCGGTGAGGATTAATCTCACTTTAGCCCCGATGAATCACTCTTCTGCTAAGATATCTCTGGCTTTTAGCCCATGGAACAGCTCGGAAGGCTGCTATCTTCAAGTCAGATACAGGCTGGCTACTCAAAACCACTCCAAGTCTTCTGGACAGCGCTCCAGTATCTCGCCTCATCCTTTCGCGCATGCGCAACATGAAGAGACCCATCAAACTTCTCCATATGAACATCAAAGCCCATCTTCTCCGCCTCAGCAGCCTGCGCCTCCAGATCTCTATAGTCAATCAACTCATCCCCCTCACTATAGATATAAGTTCGTCGAATCTCACGCTCCCTCTTGCCCTGAGCGGTATTATGCGTCGAACCCCAGAAAGCTAGCCAGTCTTTCGTGAGACCGAGAAACCAGCCGACCTGCCATGCAGCTGCAACACCATAGACAAATGGCATACAAACCAAACGATATGATTTTGGAATAGTAGATTTGAAAAATGCTGCTGTGTTGGTGAGGCGCTGAGCACCTGGTGCTGAGTCAAATACTGTTACGTGAGGCGGAAGCCAGGGATCTTCGCCTTCTTGGGCAGTCGCCGCATACGCATCATACAACGATGAGATATTCGACGAACCGCCATTTGAGAAGAGATGAATCATGATTTCTGGCTTAGCGGTTGATGGTGGGGCGGATGGGAAGGAGGCTCGAATGACTGGCACAGCTGGTCTTGGCGATTCAGCGAGAGCCTTTGGGTCGAAAAAGTTCTTGTTGTAGCTCTTCACAAGAACAAGTTGGGAAGTCGGGTATAACTCCTTGTGCTTATCGACATACTTGGCGATGTGGCTATCAAGCGCATTGGTCCAGCTAGCGATGATGATGATCTTCGGGGAGTCCGGCGCGGTAGGTTTAGAAGGGCGGTAAACAAAGACTTCGTTGGAGAGCTTCTCCATGTAGGAGAGGGACTTGGCCTGGACGCTCATGTTGGCTGGCGACACAGAGATTGGCGAAAGCGGTGATTTCACGAGACTGTATGTGAGTTTGAATGGTATTGATCGGTGATACTTGGGGTGAGTTGATCAAGGTTGAGCTGATGGCGCTTATGTGATCCGAGGGAATGGGTAAGATGTGACGTGGCGGGGTATTTATAGCGTGCTTTGGCTATAGCGTCCGTGAGTTATGTTCGCGATGATTACCCAGTGTCAGATGAGATGAGCAAGTGAACGGCTGAATTGCACAGCGAACTCAATGAGATCTGGTTAAACACTCCGAATTGAGTGAGTACGAAGTCTTGTTCATCATACTCCCAGAGGCCGTAGTGGCTTCAAATTGGCATAACGCCGCCGGTGTAGGCTTGACACTGGCAGTGGCTAGTTGGAGCCCACAACCACTCCAAAATTTGTACGGATACTCTTCATAGGCCCAGAAAGGTCAATTAGGTAGGTTTTGTCTCGTAATCAGTTTCAAAATGGACCGCACTGCAGTCACAGTTGCTACCAACTGAACTTTCTGCTTCACTGTTAGCGTTGCCTTTACGAATTCTGCTGTGAGATGGAGATACTAGTTGACAGGTCTTAACTGGGAAAGCGACAGCCTTTCTTTCACCAGTGATCCCTCAGATGCATGTTCTGTATCTTCATTTTCAGAGAACATGGTCTAATGCTTTGGTAAGACGGGCTCTCGGAAGTCGAGCAAGTACTAGTGCCCGGTATGTGTTCAATCTCTGACAGCTGCCCTTTGCCCGGGCCTGCCGATCTCGAACACCCAATTGTATGGTTAAACTTTAGAACAATACTACACTGTTGCATGTCACCCTTATCCCTGATTCCAGGTCTCGTGTTGTTCTGAGCCTCAATGCCTAACCTCTATTTGCACCCTTAATCCGAGGCTACCAAACTCTGACCAGGGTCCAACCCCCATCGTTCGCCGACGAATACCCAAAACAAGCAACTGCATTAGCCCACAGCGTTAATCAATCTGCTGATCTCGGTGGCTAACTTACCGAATCATAGAATTTATCGCTCCTATCAAAAGAATGCCCCCGCATTCATTCACGAGCCAAATTGCTCACCCTTGCTGGACTGCCGAACTGTTGAGCCTTGCCGATTGGCGCGCATCAAGTTAAGCATGGATTCCTCACTTTGCGCGCCAATCATTTCCCCATATTCCCCAGATTTATCACTAACATCCCCGGACGATGGGGCTCAATTTCTCCGCAGCGGAATAGAGACAATGACGCTACGTAAAATGACACTACCTCGGCGGAGATGTCATCGTTATGCGACGGTTTAAGCGCGAGGTGACTATATAAGAGTCTAATCTTGACCGCATCTTTTGGAGCTCAGCAACCTGCCATCGACAACAGAAACAGGCCTCAAGATGCGTTTTGCAGCCATTGTTTCGTTCTTGCTGCCCCTCGTGGCGGCAAAGCCTGCTCAGAAGAGCAAGACCTTTAGCAACGTTGAGATTTTTGATCCTCCCTCCAACTACAACGACCCTCAGGTCCTCTACGCTCGTCCTCTTGAGCTTTCAGATGGTACACTTCTGGCAACTTGGGAGAACTACTCTCCCGAGCCTCCTCATGTCTGGTTCCCAATTGTGAGGAGCAAGGATGGCGGAAAGACTTGGAAGCCTTTCTCCAAAGTCCAGGATACTCAGAACAACTGGGGTCTGCGATATCAGCCTCAGCTCTATGAGCTTCCCCGTCGATTTGGAAAGTACCCCAAGGGCACTGTTCTTATCTCGGGCAGCAGTATTCCCACTGATTTGAGCGAGACTCTTATCGAGGTTTATGCTAGTCTTGATAAGGGTGAAACTTGGGAGTTCGTCAGCCATGTTGCTCTTGGTGGCGAGGCCAAGCCCGAGCATGGGCTTACCCCCGTTTGGGAACCCTTCCTGATGTAAGTGAAGCTCTAATAATGCAATAGATCATTTGCTAATATCTTTCAGGACATACAAGGAGAAGCTCATTCTGTACTATTCTGATCAGCGCGACAACGCTACTCACTCCCAAAAGCTCGTTCACCAGACCACCACTGATCTCAAGAAGTGGAGCAAGGTTGTTGAGGACACCAAGTACGATGACTACTACGCTCGCCCTGGCATGCCTACCGTCGCCAAGCTCCCCAACAACGAGTACATCTACACCTACGAGTACGGTGGCGGTCCCAACCCTCCCGCCGGCAGCACCTACTGGTTCCCCGTCTTCTACCGCCTCTCCAAGGACCCCCAGAAGTTCCTCAACAAGCCCGGTCAGCAGATCATCTCTACCGACGGTGCTCGACCCGCTGGTTCTCCTTACGTTGTCTGGACTCCTTATGGTGGCAAGAACGGTACCATTGTTGTTAGCTGCGGTACCATGTCTGAGATTTTTACCAACCAGGCTCTTGGTGATGCATCTGCTTGGAAGAAGTGGAGCGTTCCTCAGCCTACAGCGTACACTCGCGCTCTTATGACTTTCAAGAAGGATCCTGATCTGCTGATGATCATGGGTGCGGGCATTCTTCCTCCTGCTGGTGGAAACAACACTGTCAGTGCTAGTGTTGTTAGACTTTCTGAGATCATGAAGGCTTAGACGAAAATGTATATAAATTAGCGCCATAGTTATGAAATCATTAGAGCCTTTGGACTTGAGCTAAACTATTCCATTTGTTTCTGAGATTTTGACTGACTATTCCAAGATCGGGGTAAATCTGCTTAGACTTTAATCAAAACTAGCCAACATGTGCATATTGCCTTCCAAAACCTGAACTTAGTTGGGACTTTTACACTGTATTAGCTTGATACGTCCCTTCGAAAGGTCATAAGCTTTAGCTACCAATCAATCAATAGGAGCTCTTCATTCGCCATCGAGGCTCGATGCTAAACTTTTGCCATGCAAACTTTGGGATTTGATGCTATTCCCGCTCTTAGACTTTTCAATAAACTAACTCAGGCTACATTTAAACGTTATCATCTTCACCTATTATTTATCTGCTCTCGCATTAACTTCAGAGGTCCGCCCTGCTTGACTGAACTTTCGTTTTGGCCTTTATATTCACAGCCAGGAAAGTTTTATGGCACCATAGTATAAAGTATTGTAGTTTTGTGACTATAAATACCATCGCTTTGTCCTGTCTTGTCCCTCAATAACTCTTACCAACTCATCACTCCATCCACATCCTCCACTATCTACTTCACGATGAGTATCTTCCAAGCACTGCGACGCGCCCTTACTACCAAGGGCCCCCAGCCTCACGGAACCGGTGTGCCAGCGGGTTACATACCGGTCCACACCACACGGCCCTTCCGCCACGTCCCAGTGGTAGAAAGGCACTACCGCGGCGACCCACAACGTCGCAAGGAGCAAGACGCTCTACGCCTCGACAGAGAGGCCAGGGACTTGGACTTGGAGGGAGATCTCCTTGTCATCAAGAGGAGGCAAAGGGGCTTCGGCTACCGGGACAGCAAGGTCCTGGGCGAGTTGGAGGCCATGTATGAGGCTTCGAGGGAGTCACGCTGGGCTCTCAAGAACGTGGAGCGCAAGCTCCACGAGGCAAGAGAACGCAAGAAAGCGGGTATGTTTCCGTGTTTGGTTAAAGTGTATTCAGAGGTGCTAACATTACTTACAGAGGATTTGGAGCAGGAGCTCCGTTACTATAGGGGATGGGACAAAAGACGGACGGTCTCAGACTATACAACCTAACGTGCCTGGTTATACCCCTTCAGAATTCCAGGCACGTCGCCGCGAATTCAAGTGGGGAGGGGGGGACAGTTTTGCGAAGAATGAGTTTTGTGTTGCTTGCTACGAGGCATCATGTGGGGGGGTAGTTAACTTAAACGTGTCGCGGTGATCTCAGTGGCCAGGGCCGTCATAGAGTTCAATTTTATACAACAAGGATGTTTCTCGGTCGAAGCTTATACTGTGTTCAATAAGATATCACGCTCTCTTCAAATATGCTAGCAGTCTGAGGTTTAACCTCACAGGCAGCAATCACCTGCGTGTTAAATGGGATTTTTCAGTGTGGTGGCTTGATATGCCTCGCCGAGGCGTCATAAGCTTTAAGTATCAATCAGCAATCACCTCGTACTTAAATAATCAAGGTTTTTAAAAACACAATTCTGAAAGTCATCTCACCATCGGCATGACTCAGACCTATTTTATTGCCTTTGATGCTATTTGAGACATATAAAAGAATGCCTGGTCCTCTCAAAAATTTGACCAGGTCCTCACCTTACCGTAATCATATTTCGCCCTCAGCCCCTCGCTTAACCATCCAGATTTATCACATCAACGACCTCACAATCACGATCCTACCCGATCATTTGAACATTTTCCAAGATATATTGGAATCAGAAGATAATCGCAAGTCACTCCAATACTCTTAAACATGGCTGTGTCGAAGGCAGTCTCGGAACAAGAGCTTGAGGCGAAGGTAAGACGCGAAATCCAAGCCTCGATGGTCGAGCTCAAAGCTCAAGAGAGGCACAGGCGTAAACTTGAAGCTGCAAAGTTCTTGATCAAGCTTGAATGGCCCTTGGATTCTCCTGAGACTGTTGCACAGGCAGCCGGCATCCCATCACCTGATGAGGGTGCTATTTCTGGCCCCTGCTATTTTCTCGAGATCAACGCTATCAATAAGGCCGCCATCGAAGCATACCTCAAGACAAATCTGAGCCTTTCTGGCTTTTCTCCAACCTTTATCCCTTGGAATCCAGCAAGAAAGAGCCTTTCACCTCCCTCACTGCATCCGACATTGGACATCGAATCAACGCTACCTCATCAACGACTAGAGTACGTGCATGATGAGCCATGCCCCGCGCAGAATGAGTACCCTGTTTGGTACTTCATTTACGGAGACCTAGCTGATCCCAGTGTATTGGTCGAGCTACTGGGTGACAATCTTCGATTTTATACGGCTGAGATTATCGGAGGAGGTTATATGGGAAATTTCAGTCCAGCCAACAATGTTGAAGATCTTATGTCCTTGACTTCTATTGCATTACAGGTTGAAACACAAGAACAGGAGGATATGTTACGGGCGTATCAAGGGGATGCCTACGAAGTCGTGCGATGTCCCATTTACGTTGCGTGTACGGACTATATAGAATTTTTGGCTTATGGAGAAGAGGTTCCTGGTTTGACATTTCGGCTGATCAAGAAAGCTACGGACTGAACAAGAAAGAAGAGGGAATCCGGGATGGGAGTTGAAAGGAGATTATGTACAGAAAATTGAGATTGTCAAAGCGCAAGCCCTTAGGCCTTTGGCTTGTAATCCTCAAGAGCGTCCCTAGCAAGAGCAAGATTCTGAATTACCGCCAATCCATACTGAGCAACATCATTCGTAGAAATCCAAGGTGCTTCTTCTCCTGGAATAAGTCCCTCGTGCTCCGGAATCTCGGTTGTAGTAAACGTGGCGGTGGGTGCCTTGAATCCATCACTCTCAAAGAACTTTGTCCAAGCAAGATTGGCCTTGGTCGTATTGCTCTCTTGGTTCGCAGCATATGCCGTGAGACGCGAGTGACCCTGGTACAAGTTCAGCTTTCCAAAGTCAACACCGTAACGAGCCTTCTGCTCAGCAGCAGTGGCCTCGAAATAATAGCAGTAGTCGAGCCAGGCTTGCTTAAAACCCTCTGGTAGATCATCGCCGAAGTACAGAATCAGCTCAGACACAACTTCGGGGAGACCAAACACGGCGTTCAGATGCGAGACTTCGACGTGACCCTTGTTATCGGGATCGGAGGGAGGTGGGCCAAGGGTCCAGTTCTGGAGGTTGTAGAGACCATTGCCAGTGACGAACCCGTTCTTGAGCTTGGCGATGCTCTTGACAGTGCTGGTGAGCTTCGCCTTGGACTCTTCCCATCGAGGGCCGCGGCGCTCCCAGTCAATGAGCCATCCACCAGCAAGCGCGCCCCAATCTGTGCCCAAGCTGAAGGCAACGGTCGCGTTTGGTGTAGGAACCCAACCATCCTTGCGGACCTTTCGCTGGGGATCAAGAACACCGTATGTCTTATCGGTATCAAGAAGCTCTTCGAAAAGCTCGCCAATGCGCTCATCACCGCCGGAAAGGTAGTAGAAGTACTTTCTGTACTGGGGCTGTGAGATACGGGCTTGCTTGGCACTGTCACTGAAGTGTTGCACACCGTGTCGCGTTCCAAGACCCTTCCAGTTACCGAGATGATAAACGTCGACCTCGCCAGTATGACGTGTGAGAGCTTCGGCAAAACGGTAGATATCTTCGCGGCCTGTGCGCAAGAAGTACTGCCAGAAGAACAGATCGGGAGACAGCTCAGAGTTATCCCATGCGTAACCGCCAATGTCGTATCGCCACTCATGACGGTCGGGATCATAAGTGTGCATGAAGTCACCGTAGTCAAGGAAGCCGTACCATCGGCGGTGCTCAACCTCAGACTGGTAGAACTTGGCAAGGAAGTTGATGTTGTCCTCGAGCTTTTTGGAGGCGGCAGTTGAAGTGTCAGCGGGAGCCCAGTATGTGCCGATAGCCTTGGTCTGCTGAATGTACTCGCTTTCGGGGACGAGGACAGGAGGGTTGTTGATCTGTGTGACGTGCTTCGAGAGTGTCTCCTGCGAAGGAGTCTTGTCGAAGGCAATCAGGTACAGCTCGCTGGTTCGTGCGATACCGTAGGGTGTATCGAAACCAGGCTCCCAATCCTCGTAGGTGATCTCAAGAGCGTCGAGCTGATCGGTGTAGTTCTTTTGGCCGAGGCCATCATGGTAGGGACGGAGGTCAAGGGGTTCAGCAGAGGGAGCATACAGCCAAAGGGTAATGCTTCCAGTGTCAGAAGCGGCAGAAGAAATGTCGAAGCCAGTCGGGAATCGCTTCCAGAAGTCACGAAGACCAACGGCAAGACCTCCAACAGTAGCACCACCAAGATAGGCAAGACCTTCGGCGCGAGTACCGCCAGGGATGGAGACCCAGCTTTGGCCTGCCTTGGTTCGCTTCTTGAGAGTGAAGCCGTCGGCTGAGAGTTGACTCAGACTGTAGTCGTTCCAAGGAGGGATCCAGTGAAGACGGCTGGAGACGCGAACATCCCAGGTCGAGATATCGGGCAGCTCCTTACCATCAAACTGACCAGCTCGAACATTTGCACCAGGGTCTCTGCGAAGACCAGTAATACCCTGAACAGCTTCACTGAGCAGACCGCCCTCAACACCCGCAATTCGGATGTGGCGGTTGTACAGTTCCTCGCCTTCGAGGGGAACGTCAAAGCGGATACCGACAGCGGAGATGAAGTCTTTGTCGGCATCTCCGTCGAAGACCAAGCTGTGAATGATCCTGACCGACTCAGAGCCAGAGTAGAAGTAAAAGCGAAGGACAAAAGGCAACCAAGACTTATGGCCAGACTTGTCGCTTGCCGAATGCTTTCCGCGAACAGTGATAAGAGTTCGTGCAGAGTTTTGGTCGCTGACAGTGACGTTGTCAATGTTGCTCTGGAAGCGCAGTGTCTTGAAAGACTTGATCTTGTCCTCGCCTGGGTGAGAAACATCGTTCTGCGACTGAAGAACAAGTCTTCCATTCTGAGCGATGCGCTTGCCGTTGGTCTCAATCTCCTTGACGATCACAGAGCCCGTCTTGGGGAAGACAGCTGTGACTTTGCCAGTATCGACCTTGATCTTGCTAGAACTCTTGGTAACGTTGATACCAGCAGAAGTTGTGGAGTTGATGCCCTCTGATGAAGGAACAGCCTTGACAACATACTCATCAAGAACTTCCTCCGAAGCTCCAATCGCGTGACCGGTCCACTTTACGGAGCCATCAGCCCAGTATCCAGTGACCCACGATTGGAGGTCAACATCCTGACCAGAAGCACCAGAGGCAGTGAATTTGGTGTCCTTGGGGAAATACTTTGATTGAGGCCACGGTAGACCAAAAGTAGTTCCTGAAGTAAAGCCTGGCTTTTCACCTAGCCAGTGGACTTTGGCGGATGAAGAAGAAGAGTTGCTAGGAGCAGCCATGGCTTGACCTGCAAAAGCAGCAAGTAAAAATGAGTGGACGGCTTGTCGCAACATGATGATACGACTACCAAATAACAATTATAAAAAAGAAGTAGTTACTTTCTGAAAAAGTTGCGTGATTCAGACAGAAATCGCATCTGTTCTTATGTACAATGTCCTTCAGTCTTGATGCCATAGAGAACCACAATGAGAATATGCATGTAATTTCGGGAGATATATCCTGTTCAGATGCAGCAGCCATATCACGGCTTTCCTCCGCTGCACCTCGTGGCTCGGTGGAGATGCCCCCGAAAGGGCTCATGACTTCGGATGATCGCGAATGCACGAATGACCTGAACAATGCTGGGCATTGCGCGAACGGTAGACTAGAGTCGCAGATCGTAGCCGAAATGAGGTTTAGCGAGTCCTGTAATTTCCTAACGGTCTGTAAGACAAGGTTCCCCGCGTCAAATGTCTTCGCATTTGGTGTTGAGAGGACGGAATAATAAGTGACAAGCGCGTTCGTGTGTTGCGTGATGTAACCTATAATGAGAATATGGTAGATGGGCCTTTAGATGCCAGAAAGCTTGCGACGCTTGCACTAGCTGGTGGAAATAATCCAGTGAGGAGGCTGCGCAGCTCAGCCTAGACGCATTCAAGCATTTTTGTCAACTGGGACTCAAGGTCCTGGTTTTTCTACCATCCCTTGTAGAGGTTAGAGGGGTTCAGTGTTGGGGGTCCTGAATTGGGGGATCAGCAACCCCCGCCGAGTCACGGAGCAATTCACGCGGAGCATCCAACGCGGAACCGGAGTTTGGTGTCAGCCCGTGATCACATTCAACACGACAGCACGTGAGTCTGCTCCATTGATGTTCGGAGATAAACCATATCACGTTATATCCATGTTATCGATTATTGATAAGAGTCTTGGACGCGATCTCCAAATCTGGGCTTTAATTTAGCAAGAATCTGTCTGATCACCAACATATCTTTGACAACCATAAGTCAATATTTTACTCCCCCCATTTCGTCATTTTATACCTCTAGAAATGCTAAATAACTAGACCCTCATTGCAGACAAGCATGGGTCCATGAAACCGGATCTATCCGAAGTTAGTTCCTTGACGCGTTGTCACTCTGAGGCGCGGCATGGACTTACCCTGCACCTGGACCACCAAAAAGTCTCGCAGCTTCCCAATTCATCAAACATTACAACACAAACTTCCTTTTTGAAGGAAGAATCAGACAGTAATACGACATAAGATACAGTATAATCGTGCCGATATCATCCTCCATTACGATGTCTCGCTGCGCAGATTACGCGGCTACTACACAGCCTCATCATGCACGTACGGAGTTCCGTGTCTCACGTGACCTTCCACTCTTCATCCTCGATCCTTGACGGAGAATGCTATCATCATGCTCGCAAAAGCAACGTGAAACGATAATGAGTTCGTCAAACAACAGAGACTCGCCACTGCCGTTATTGAAGACGTGCCAAACATGTTTTTCGTTGAAGATTCGATGTTCAAAAACCCAGGACTCCGATTCCTGCGATCGATGTTTGAGGCTGGGTAAGACGTGTATCTTCAACCAAGCTAGGCGCCGTCAAAATGTAAATCGCCAAAGGTAAGAACTTCAACTTCATATTTAGAAGAGAACGACTCATGACCGGTGTATTTAGAGAGAGGCTAGATGTCAGATCCAAATCTGAGCAATCATCTAAGTCACCAACAAGTCCTTATGACAAGGCATCTTCAAGCAGCAAAGTGCAGGACATCTTCAACCAAAATGCATCATTCGACCCCTTTGAACGAGGAATCATAACCTTTGAAGCTGCTAGAGACTTGCTCGATTGCTACAAGACCCGAATGATCCCATACTTTCCTTTTGTACTCTTTCGAAATGATGTATCGGTTGAGCAGTTGAACGCAGAGCGCCCCTTTGCTTGTCTAGCTGCACTCGCCGCAGCTTCACATGCGGACGTCTCCACTCAAAAAGGACTTGGATACTTATTCAAACAAATTGTTGCTGCCAAAATGGTGGAAGGCGACTTCTGTCAACTTGATCTGCTACAGGGACTCCTCATCAATCTTGCATGGTATGGCTCGACACTATGCTATGAATGTAATAGCTAACGATAATAGGGCACACTATCAAGCTAAACCAAAGAGATACATACAGCATCTGCATCTCGCTACAAGTATCATAAGTGACCTGCGTCTCGATAAGCCTCGGAGGCCGAAGCTATGGAGTGCCGAGGGCGGTAAAGATAAGAACAAGCCAGATTGGGGTCCCGATGAGATGAGAGCACTCGCAGGGGCGTATTACCTATCTTCAAGGTGAGTCAGCCAGCGAGTCTACTGGAAATAATGCTGAGAGAACATAGCTCGTCTATTATTCTTCAGAAAACACGCCAGTTCTTTTATACACCATACATCACTGCTTGCTGCGAGCACCTCGCATCTTGGAACGAGTACCCAACGGATAAATATCTTCCATACATGATTACAGTGCAAACTCTTATCGAGGGAGTTGAAGATCTCGTCAATAACACCGTGTCTACTAACAATGGTCTGCATTTCTTCCCTGGATGTCAGGAAATTTCGCAAAAGTGCACCGAGATCAAAGAAACACTTCCTTTTCCACTAAGTGAAAGCCGTAAGCCAGGTCCTGTATCATAGCATGTCTCTTGCTGACGGTTCACAGCACCTCTGCTTCTCCAGATCCACATTTTAGAGCTATTACTCAGCCAGCCATCACCGAGAGGAACATCGTTTGGTCTGGATAAGTTCAACAACCAGTTCGAACACGAAAGCTCGCTCATAGACTGGCTTTCAGCGAGAATGTCAGCCGCTCGCTCTCTAATCAGCGTGATATTAGTCATGCCACAAGGCGAAGAGGTGTATATGTCGAACATGGGCTGGATCATGATGAACTGCGGTCTAAACCTTGCTGTTCGCCTTGATCTTGTCGCTGCGAGGGGAAGTATATCTGGATCTATGCAACATCTTCGTCGGTTCTTGGATATGCGACATACACTTCGCCAATTGGTCTTGCGGTTCGAAGCGACACCAGGTCAGGATGCGCCAGTAGACCATCCATTCTATGGTCTTGCGAAGCGAATACGCCGGCTTGAAAATTGGTACCTGTCACAGGCTGAACATCAAACGCCGGATTCATCAGTTTCTATAAGTCCTTCTGTCAACGATCAACCGCTATTGAGCGTCGGTACTGATGCCAGTAGCCTGTCAGTTGGTGCATCAATGCCGTTCATAGCCGGTCCTTGGCCAATGAGCTCAGATTGGTATCAAAACCCTGACCTGGACATCGGCACTTTTCTCTTTGCAGATCCTGTTGAGTTTCCTATTAACCTGGGATATGGAACTTAGTGATTTCCTTTTCAATAGATTTTCTTGGGTCACGAGGCTTCGGTGCTGGGTTCTGTTCATTGATGTGCCGTACGGAGTAAGATACGGACTAACGATTGTGGTGAGCTGGCGGCATACGGAGTAAGTCGGACTAAGGGGTTGAGTGGAACCTCCAGTGGTGGACATCCCCTCTAAACACCACAAGACGAGTAAATTGAGACAGAATACCAAGTCAAAGGATGCATCTTCATTTAGAATTTCATCTAAGCCTCGCTGAAGATGTCGTAATCTAGTTTTAGTCTGATGCGGGGTGCTTCAGGCGCAAGTATAAGAAGTCCTCTCGGCGCATTCTGTTCTACACATTCATCAACAGCTTTCTGGTTCATCGCGTCTCATAACAACTCACCAAAAATTTATAACAAATCAACAATGCGCGCACTTACCATAAGCTTTCTCTTGGGTGCCCTCAGTCACGGAACTGTCGCCAAAGACGATTGTATCAACAACGACATTCCTTTCCAGGCATGCGCTCCCATGGGTGCATACTATCCTCCACCCACTATCGATAAATCCTCCGAGTCTTTCAAGAAGCTTGCCTCTCAGTTCACTCAAACCTTTGACGGCCTCATCAAGAACGGTGGCAGTGATACATATGGTCCAATAACGCCTAACACTACGTCCTTCTCCGTAGTCATCTTCGGTGGTGCGGAATCCCTTCGAGATGATCCTGTCTTCTTCGAGTATCACTATACTTCACCTGAGGATCAAGCGTCGAACTCAAACCTTACTTCGGATACCAAATTTCCAGTTGGTGATGTGAGCATGGTTTTCACTGTTTATGCTTGGCTTGTGAAGATGGGCGAGCAATGGGAGACGCCTATCACTAAGTATCTGCCTGAACTGGTTGAAGTCAACGGCTCGCTTACGGTAAATTGGGAGGAAGTCACTATTGGTGCTTTGGCTGGCCAAATGTCTGGCCTCAGTCGAGAGTGTATGTTATCCCTCGAAGTCATTCAGTACTTGGACTAACGAGTGATGTAGCCGGAATATGTGTTGTTGGCAAGTCTTGTGACTGGAAGGGTAAGTGGAAATTCTTCGTATACCATTTGGTCCCCTCATACTGATACAAATTCCAGCTTTTCATAAGGCATTTGCGAAGAAGCCGCCATACTTCCTCCCGGATACAACTCCAGTTGTCTCTTACGCCGCTTTCCAGCTCTTGGTCTTTGCCATGCAACGAAGTGATGGCGGTGATTGGCCCTCAATTCTCGACAAGACCATTCTGCAGTCTCTCAACATGAGCGACAGTGGAGTTTTGAGCCATGGTGTCGAAAATATCTTCGCCATGGAGAGTCTCAACACTTCAGCTATTGGTGAACCAGGGTACTTTGATCATCCAAAAAGATGAACATGTGGCTAACAACCGTTGTAGTGCCCTATCATTTGTTAGCTCCGCCAAAGATCTCGCACGCGCTGGACACTCTATTCTTGCTTCAGACCTTCTTTCGCCTGCTGTCACCCGTCGGTGGCTTCACCCCAATGTCGACACTTCCAATCTTCGCAACGGCGTAGGTCGACCCTGGGAAGTTTATCGTGCGGGTAACGCCATCTCACCCATCCTAGATGCCTTGACTAAGAGCGGAACTATTGGCAAATATGCGAGCTACTTTGGGCTCACCACCGACTTCAACGCTGGCTTCGCTATTCTAGCCCATGACAACAGTGTCGAGGACCGAAAGCTTGATCTCAACGTGCACGCTGATATCGTTAGTGAAGTTCTCGGGTATCTGCAAGTCATTGCCGCCAAAGAACTTGAGGCGCGCTATGCTGGATCATACTCAGGCAAGGCTACTGAGGCTGCTTTTAACACCACTGATAAAGGTCGGGGTCTTGAAGTTCAGAAGCTTGTGATTGGTGGGGTGAACATCAAGAAACAGATCGCCCAGAAACTCGGCATTAAGGCCGATGATCTCGACTTCAGAATCTACCCGACCAATGTTCAAGACGAAAGCCGACACCAGTTCATTGCCGTATTCCAGGACAAGAGCGCTCCTATTGACATGGGCACCCCGACATGTATTACTTGGCAGGAAATTGGTGCTGATGCAGAGATCAGCTTTGTTTTCACGTTGGGTCGGAATGGCGAGGTTACTGGAATTGAGGTTCCCCAACTCCACGCCAAAATGGAGAGGGCCATATAAACGGGTAATTTGACAGCCCGTGGTTCTCCATTGGCTAGGGGAGGAAATAAAACTTAAGACTTTAAGCCTAATTAAGATAAAGATTTAGGTAATTTAGTAAAACTTTAGGATAAGTTTAGGATACCTTTTATAGGAGTTTATTTTATTATCCTAAACTTAGGTCTTATATTTTCTTGCCCCCCGAGGATTAGGAAGCGATAGGGTTACCATTGGTTGCCCATAGGGATCACTCATGAAACGTTAAGGATTCTTATAGCGGGGCTGCTGCCTAGCGTGAACACCGTGAATGTCAGCAAATGCATGCAACTCATGCTAAATAAATAAGCACTGCATTCTCTGACCGATATTTGACTACAATTGTAAGGTTTGAGTCGAAGTTACGAAAATGGCTTCTTCCGCACCAAAAGTTGCGCCACCGGAGCGTCGCGATCCTCTAGACGTTATCGACAAGCAGGCGGATGAGATCGTGGCGCTTATCAAGAAGAGCAAGCACTTCATTGTTTTCACGGGCGCAGGCGTCTCGACTTCAGCCGGCAAGTTGATCACTTGTTCTTTCATGTGTAGTACATTCTCTGATTGGTATAGGTATTCCTGACTTTCGTGGACCAGAAGGTGCTTGGACACTGAGAGCTCAAGGGCGAGCTCGCACTGTAAAGGCGACGAGCACGCTTCAGGCCATCCCGACACCGACGCACATGGCCCTGGTAGAGCTCCAGAATCAAGGAGTTCTAAAGTATCTCGTCAGTCAGAACTGCGATGGCTTACATCGAAGGAGTGGCATCCTGCGGGTAAGGACTTGTCTGTAGACCCTTGGCCGCTATGACTGATCGTCACAGGATCGCATTTCGGAACTTCACGGTAACAGTAACCGAGAATGCTGTAAAGACTGTGGCAAAGAGTACATACGAGGTAAGAACACAAGAGCCGCGAGAACACCTCTTATGCTGAATCGTCAAAGACTTCCGAGCAGTTGCCAGCTATGAGAAGTCAGTACATGACCATCGGACTGGCCGCAAGTGCACTGCTTGCGGAGGAAACCTTCTTGACACCATCATCAACTTTGGAGAGTTCTTACCGGAAGAGCCTCTCAAGCTTGCTCGAAGTCATGCCAAGAAGGCTGATCTTTGCATTGCGCTTGGGTCATCCCTCAGCGTTCCTCCCGCGAGTGGCATCCCCGAGACATGCGGAAAGAGCAAGAAAAGTAAGCTTATCATCTGCAACTTACAAGAGACTTTCATGGAAGGTCTAGCAGATATGCACGTTTGGGCTGAGTCGGATGTTTTGATGACAAGAGTGATGGATAGGCTTGGATACACCATTCCAAGTTTTATCTTGAAGCGTCGGCTGGTGGTCAAGATTGAGAGGGACTCACACGATCGTCAAGTTATTGTTTTGACTGGCATCGATGATGACGGTACACCAGTCACATATCTTCAATCTGTCAAGCTTGAGGATAGCAGGCGCATAGTAAGGTCCGAGCCCTTCTCATTCGTCTTCCGAGAAGGTCTTGGTACTGGAGCCGAAGTCAAGTTTGCACTTGAGTTCATGGGACATTACAATGAACCAAATGTCGTTATTGACTACAGTGTTCCCGGGGAAAATGGCGCAGAGACGGTGTACGATCTTTCATATGATCCGAGCACGGGAGAATGGGTAATCATGCGATGACCAGAGCATTTTACACTTCTCGAGCCTATTAGCGCTGCATCTAAGCATAATTTAGATTGCAATCAAACTTTACGTGATTTTTGCAACCAACAATCAACAACCAACAACATGTTACATGAATTTGGTCGCTAGACTAGGATGTACCCCCTGCATTTTGCCTCCAACCGACTTGGCATATCCACAATGCATACAAAAGATCTCGGGCCATTCATTCACGATTTTCATTAAAGGGATGGCTTTCCACCGCTCAGACACACGATTCTGTGCTGGAAAATCACGGACTCTCCTCTTTCTTTGCTTCACTCAACCACGTCACTCTTTTTGCCCCAAATTCTTTCGCTTTTGAAATCTACCAACATTCATTATGATCGCCTCTAAACTCTTTGTTACTCTGGGCATGTCTTTGTCCGTCAATGCTTTCAGTCTCTATGAGCCTGGAACTGACAAGGATGTGACAAAAGCCTGCGATAAGGCCATGTCAGCGGACATCGATTGCGACAGAGAGGTCATCAGCTTTCTCAACGGAGGCTGGTACGGCTCCCTTGAAAGTGAAGAGTTGACTGATGCGGTTTGCACCAAAGCTTGCTCTCAGTCACTCCAAGACTGGATCGCCAGTGTCTCGAAGGATTGTGAGGATGAAGCCAAAGCCAAAGCTGTTGGTCGTATCTTAACAGGCTGGAATGCGACTTGTCTGAAAGACACCAAGACAGGAGGACACTGCAATGGTTAGTAGCCGATAGCCTTGTGCATAGGAAAATACTGACTGTATCCAAGACATTATTGCAGATTTCACTGATGTCGGGGATGACGAAGAACTCCCTCACGATGAGCTTTGCCACCCTTGTTATGTGAAGCGGCTCGAGATGTACAAATCTACCCCGTACGCCCTCAACATCAAATGGCACGAAGAGCAACTTGAGCTCGTACACAAGAAGTGCGGTGATTCAACCACCACCGAGACTGCCGTGCCCACTTCAAGCAAGAGTGAAACATCCGAGGCGGTGACTACAGCAGGGGCCTCGAAGGCTTCTCAAACGGCCAACGGCGAGGAAGAGTCTGTATCGTCTACTGGGACCCCAGTACAGACCATGTCATCTGAACCTACAGTGTCATCTACGCCTAATGCAGCTGCCAAGTCTGTACAGGGAGAGCTGTTCACATCTCGGGCTCTAATGCTTCTTTTGTCGATGAACCTCTTCTTTATGTAGGGGCATTTTCTATGTCCATCAGAGCCATTGGAATTATGCTGTTAGAGACAAATTCATATTCATCCGTGGCCAGATCCCAGTAACCCAGTTTCGACGATTCTTGTGCAACCTTTGTTTACTGTAGTGTGTCAAATCGGGACGTACGTCTGAGCACTTACGAGTAGAGTAAGTGGAGGCCTAAATCACTCGGACCTCCAACGATCCACCTTGCCACCTAAGGATCGTTGTCAACCGGCCAGCATGCGAGGTTCACTGGACCCTGCATGTTTCCCCACCAGTATCTACAGCGTTGATGCACCAAGCCTTGGAGAGCAAGAAAACACGAGACCTAAGTTTAGGGTGGTAAAATAAACTCTATAAAAGGTATCCTAAACTTATCTCAAACTTATCCTAAATTTATACTAAGTTACCTAAATATCTTGTCACTTAGGCTTAAGGTCCCGAGTTTTATTTCCTCCCCCAGCCAAGCTGTTCTCGCCTAGCAGATCGTAAATGCAGTGACATAGCATCTGCCAAGCCGGATGCAGGCAAGAAACAAGAGAACTGAATTTTCATATCAGGAGACTTCTGTCTATCGCCCATGTAACGCTGTGTTGGTTGATTGTGATGTTGGTTGTTGGTTTGTATCAAGCGTGATTTCCGAGTCCCACAACTCCACAGGCTAGTCAGGTTCTGTTGACTCACTAGCCGTATTAACGAGCTTGCCTCGACTCTTGACTGAAAAGATTCCTGTGCTTACCGGTTGGAATAATTGATGTTGCTGCATATAGCGGCTTTATGGGCTAGACTTGGTTACTCTTGGGCATAGAATAAATCGACACCTGCAGATGCCTCACGGTACCTGATATGACTAAGGGCCATGAACGATTCTCAACAGGGATGTGGATGGCCAATCGTTGACATTCGGTCCCTTGCAGCCCGTGCTGGGCCGTCTTGGCGACCTTCACGCATGAAAAAGGCCCGTTTGGTTCCATCATTACTCCGTACAAATGATTTGTCTGACAATTTTACAACCATGCTGGCTCCAATTATGTAGGCCTATGCTTGAGGCTTGTCCTTATAAATTATCATTAAGAACCCATCACCTTGGCTGCGGATAGTGCATCACTTGAATCTCGACATCTGTGTCACCAGTATTCAAGATGGCCATGAACAAACTTGTTGTCGCGCTTGGGCTCTTCATGAGTGCCAGCGCACTGCAAATGATGAAGCCAAAAGACGTTGATAGTCTGAAACCTTCTGTCAGTAAAGCCTGCAAGCAGGTATTGACAGCAGAAGTCGATTGCGACGAATACCTCAGGGATTTGACCGATCAAGATATGTTCCGGGGCGAAACAGATGAAGATATGGAGATGGCTCCGACGATCTGCAACAAACAATGCTCCGACTCCTTCCAATCATGGTATCAAAAGCTCATCAAGGAATGTGCCGGGGAAGATGTCGGGTCCGAATATTACCCACCCAACCTTTTCATATACAGCGGTAATGTCACGTCGAGTAGCTGGAATCAGACATGTGCAAAGGATCCGAAAACGGGTCGATTCTGTGGCGGTTGGTGATCTCTTTCCAAATGACGACTGTTGGTCTGACTTTTTCTAGAAACCTTGGACGAATTCCCTGATCGCGATGATGGCGAGGAAATGCCCCTTGACGAGCTCTGCCATCCCTGTTACGTCACGCTAATTGAAATGAGGTCAAATTCCTGGGCATGGCCAACGCCGACGAATCCAGCAGGAGACTATTGGAATAAACAACTCAAGCTGGTCAGAGAGAAGTGCAACGCCTCAGGAGGGTTGAAGGAAGATTCCTCATCCAAGGGGGAAACGACCTCGGTTACTCCTCACAAGACTGCCGGCGCGGACGTGTCAAGTTTGAGCACTAGCCCAACAGCAAGTACTTCTTCCATAGAGACTGCGGTGTCAGGAAGTGCTACTTCAGAGAGCACCCCAGGGGAGGCTATGGCAAGCAAGCAAATTTGCAGTTATTGGTACGCACTGCTTATGCTGGGTATGGGTGTCATTATGTTTTAGGTTTCGGTCAATCAATTCGGGTTATTGCTGCTCACTTAAAGACAAAGAGTTACTGGAGAAATATTAAAATTTTCTTTCTTCGTTCAGAGTATAGAAAACAATCCTTCAGTCCATCCTATTGTGTAATGAAGCATGATATTTGACATGCGTGTTTTGCATCCACGTATCACCAGCCTCAAATCCCTTATCCTGGCCATGTTTGGTCAATTATCCGTCCTGAGAATTCAGTTGTTCTTCTCATCCGTGCACTGGCACGACATGGTCCTATTTTCGCCGCACACACAGTTTCAAAAAAGATGTAACTCGGCCTTTTAGCTCAATTCTTCACAAACCTCTCAAAAGTGTCTCATACAGTTCTGAATAGACGTGTCTGAGACCTATAATGAAAGGGTTACGTTTCGTGTGGATCAGGGCCCTGGCTGAATACATCCCAACCAACAGTTTAGCTTCTAACAAATAAACCGTTAAGCATCCATCATGCCCCGATTAGTCTACCTCACCACTATTCATCTTCCACCTTCTCAAATACCCTCACCAATGTCAAGTTGAAAATTATACCCTGGATTGCCCACCATAACTTCAACAGCAGACACCTATACGAACTACTTACATTTTCAATCACCCCACTCCATCCTTACCTCAATGGGTTCAATCATTTGGGATCCAGCAGATGTGTTGCAGGTTTCAGACCATGGCACATGTATAGGCATTACTACATTTCAAACCCGCTGTGCGATTCCTATCAAGGAACCACGACTTTCGGCCATTGGTGCATTACTTAGTCGAATGTCGAAAATCTCTCCCGAATTCGCTACGAGACAAACTCTACATCAACTCGCAGACCTATGCCTTTGTCGCTATCATTCCAAGCATGTACAAGAATTCGTTAGCCTCTGGACAGCCGTGATAGAGGAGGTAGTATCCGTGAAGCGCGCCAGGAAGGTGAAGGATATGGACGCGTTTACAGAGGCTGAACACTTATTCGAATTAAATTCGTGTATTTCCGAATTGCGGGACAATATTGACGCCGCAAGCCAAGAAAACGATCAACTACAGAAGCAGCACCGACGAGAAGTCAAACGGTTGCGACGGAAGAACAAGGATCTGGAACAAGAACTTCAAGAAAGCAAAGACCATAATGCTCTCGCGGAACAGAAGTCTATAGACCTGGAGTTCAACATTTAACACGTCTTCCGACCCAAAATCGTTCATCTAGAACAAAAGCTCAAAGAAAGCCAAGATAGAAACAATATTACGGAAGGGAAGTTATCAGCTACGAGAAGGAAATTCGAAACACTCCAGACACAGACAATGAGTGATTGGATCGCTCGAAACAGGCTGGAAACGGAGAATAAATCTCTGAAAGTGGACTTGACGAATGCGCAAAAGGAACTAGGTCAACAAGCGCCGATTGAGGAAAAGAACAAAGACCTTAGAGATCAGATCAAAAGCTACAAGAGCAAAATGAAACAATTCACAGTCATGTTCGAGGATGCAGAGAAGAGGGCCCGTGAAAATGAAGAGAAAGTCGCAACTGAACGTGCTGCGAAAGAGATGATGGAACGTTGCCACAAAGCCGAACTTACTGAACGAGAGAGCGAGGTCGTAGGAGTCAAGAGTCACAACAAGGAGTTAGAACAGACTGTTGCTGAACTACAAGCTAGCATCGACATGTGTTGGTGGCATAGACTCAGGGACTGGACGCAAGGGTTTTGGGAGAGCTATACGTCAGGATCTTGGATTAGTATTCCAGATGGAACGGATGAAGATGTTGGTCTCAAGCTTAAGGAAACATAGTATAGAATTATTGACACCCATCTCCGATAACTACAGGACTGTGACTGGTGTTGCAATATGCATTTGCATATTGGTGAAGACTTGATCTTCCGAAGCTGACATATTGTCGCAGCCACGGAGGAATTGTAACATTTACCGCCAATCAATGAGATCATAAACCTCTTCCATCCCCTCCGCATCATGATCCGGGGAATCCGCAACTATAAAATAGACTTAAATAGCACCCTCCCTTCTATTGGGGCGCCTTGCAACATCTCCACCCCCAATTGGAAAGCGGACCTTAAACTCCCGAGGTTTTGCTGGAGAATAAGCCTTGCGGGACGGGCCTGCGGTGGCACGATTGGACCGCATCGACATCCCGGTCATCGATCGGCAACCCCAGATCCCAGCCTCGGCGAGCCATCCGGAATGAGAAGTCATCTGGTCTTGAAGTCAATGCACTTGCACGATACGGGAAGGTTCCCCAGGTTTTACGAGCTTCCGATAGTATACGCGGATAGCAGGTAGTATCAGTGAGATCTTTATAAGCGCCAATTGTATAAAGGTTCCATTGAATCCCTTGATCTTGGAAATCCAGTAAGGTCAGCTATCTCAGTCGCAATAATGGTTTCTTGGAACAACATCTTCACACTGGCCCTGGGCCTTATCGGCTCAGCTCGTGCCTACACCAACCCCATTAGAAACCCAGGCGGTGGTGATCCCCAGATTACATACACTGGAGGATACTACTACCTCATCTCGACAGAGTGGACGAACCTCCAGCTCTGCCGAGCTACCACTATCGAGGGCCTCAAGACTGCTACTCCCAAGGTCATCTACACCGACTCTGACCCTTCACGATCATCTAACGTCTGGGCTCCTGAGCTTCACTATCTCGGTGGAAAGTGGTACATCTACTATACTGCTGGAAAGTCCGAGGATCTCACTGGCCAGCGCTCACACGTTATCAAGGGTAAGTCTTCCTTATTATCTGAACGACATATAGCTAATTGAAGTAGGTGGCGCTAGTCCCTGGGACAGCTGGTCCTATGGAGCCAAGCTATCTGACGACTGGGGCATCGACGGCACTATCCTTCGTACCAACCAATTCGGCAACTACTTCGTCTACTCTTGCATGACCGGTGTGCAATACCAGTCTACATGCATCCGGAAACTGGGCTCCGACTTCTTGTCCGTCGGTGCTCTAAGCATCATCTCCCAACCCGACCAAAGCTGGGAAAAGAGCGGAACTCCCGTACAAGAGGGCCCCAACGCCCTGTACTTCGGTGGAAAGACCTATATCTCCTACTCAGCCAACTACTGCTGGACCCCAGATTACTGCGTCGCTCTGCTCGAGTGGGATGGAAAGACTGACCCTGCCAAGGCCTCGGCGTGGAAGAAGTCCAACGGTTGTGTTCTCAAGAGCGCGAATGGAAGCTACGGAACTGGTCATAATAGTTTCTTCCAGAGCCCTGACGGAAAGCAGACTTTCATTACTTTCCATGCTACTTCTAACAAGAATGGTGCTTGTGACGATACCAGATACGCGATGACGCAGCCGCTGACTGCCAATGCTGATGGCACACCGAATTTTGGATCTGTTCAGCCTTTCTCTCATCAATTTGCTGAGCCTTCTCGCTAAGTATTTTGGGTGGAGACCTGTTTCTATCTGCTTTTCTCGATCCGGCCTACGCCGTAGCTGTTGGATAGTCGACCCTGAGTCCTAGTCAGGCAACCCGCAATACAAGAATACAAGAATTACTATTTTCATTCTATATACATGTGACGATACTAGATAAGCAATGACGCGTCTTGACTCAATGTCTCAGTAGTCATGCGCCAGGGTGACCTCCTTTCGGCATCGGGGAGAGAAACGCTGCCTAGCCTGCAGGGCGCCCTAGTCCAGCAATTATGCTTAAATAGCCATGGCGGCGGTGCATGCTGGCGCAAGCGAGACATGGCATGAGACTAAATGAATTGAGGGCCTGAACATGCCTTGAGCCAACATCCGTTTTGAAACGGACGTTGCACAACAAGGCATCAGTGACATTTTCCGTCGTCTCTTTCCAACGTGGCTTGAGCTGAAAACAATGGCGCAAAGCTTACTGGTGTTTAACTATGATCTTCCAATCAGCAGAGAATGGCTGGCTGAGGCTGAGCATGAAAACAGTCTAGACTCCAGCTTTTACTGCCTCTGTGGCGTTTCCGTCAGAGCAGCATGATTTAATAATAGCGCTCTGCCCTCAGCAGGTCTTTCTCATCTGATTTCCAATTTCTTCTGCATAATTCAGTGCGCTTCATGCGATTACACTCAAGATGGCAGTGAACTACACCGCTATCACGGACTACTACATGATCAGATGTTTCAGCGGAGGAAACTTGTACGTCTGCAAGAAACCTTCGACTAACTTCGAGTTTGTTGGGTGCTGCGACTCGGATCCATGCGCCGACGGGTCTGGAACCTGCCCGCAAACAGACCTACGACCGATGAGCTACAGCCTGGGGCGAACAGCGTACAAATTAGGTCTCGAATGCGGCGCTCTTCACAATGCGTCTTTTTATCGATGCGATTTGTCAATGCCGCATTTTTTGGGTTGTTGCGGCGTTGATCCGTGCTCCAAGGGATGTCCGCAGAACCAGTTAATCCCGGCGCAGTTACCGGCCCTAGAAGGATGGCGAAAATTGTTTCTTGAGCCGTATCGTGTGCAAAATGATACGGCGCCGGATTTGAGGCCTGGAGTAGAAGTAAATAATACTTTTGAGGCACCTGATTTCTCGAATATCAATTGGGATCATGGAAAGCATGAAGTTGGATATGCGACTGTTATAGGAATCTGTGCGGGTTTCCTTGGTGCAAGTCTGCTGGTTCTGGGACTTGTACGGCACTATTGGTATGTTAATCTATCGATATTTGGCGAATCTCATGCTGATAAATTCTTAGGCCGTCTTCAACTTCAAAAAAGCATGAGCAAACAGATATTGCGCATGCACCGTTTCTGGCCCACGACTCAAGAGACGATGTCTCAGGTTCGCAGATGGAGGAGATGATACCACATACGAGAATACGAGAAAACTGGCATGGCGGCCCGAAGACGTTAGAGCACTGGGACGCACCAACAGTGTTTGGTTGGATCTTCAGCATTCTTCTCACATTCACGCCCCTTTGTTTCATTGGTAAGACATATCCCTTCATCTCAAGGGATAAACTAACCAGGAAAAGCTCTCGCTATCACGGCGATCCGTCTCGATAACCAACCTCATTCTGACTACGGCAAAAAGGTATTAGAACTCACGGTACTCAGTCCATCGTTGTACCCCATCTTATTTGCCGCCTTGGTCGGACGGTTTTACCGGGTATTCGGCAGATGGTGCCTTGAAAGCCGCGGCGGTGTGAACCTACCTGTTTTAGAGCAGTTGATCGGCAGCCAGAACCTGGCTACCGCCATTGAACGAATTTTCGTAATACGGACAAACGCCGTTATTGGCCTTATAATCCTTACTTCATGGCTCCTATCGCCTTTGGGTGGACAGAGCTCGTCGAGGCTGCTCCAAGATGCAAAGTTCGATTTGGTATCGAATGGAACGGTCTACTACGCTGATCCGGCATATCAAGTGTCCCACTCGAGATGGATCGACTACCGACATAGCGTTGGCGCAACATACGCTGCGAGTTTACTGTCGTCTTCGAAGCAGAAAGCATCGCCGAGGGATATTTGGGGGTTGCCGAAAATTCCCCAGTTGTCGCAGGAAAGGCTTGACAACGGCTCATATGATCTCTATGATGTGAACAAATCTGACTTGGTCTCGGGCAAGGCCTCTTATGCTTCGTTGCTGGGTATCAAGATTCAAGGGCTCGTCAGGCCCAACGAACCTACCAAGTTCAACTTTACGATACCAACCTCATATTTCCACGTCGTTTGCGATTTCGTCGACAGCTTCGACCCGTTACGAGGAAAGTTAACAAAGAATCAAACCAACATTGTCGATTTGTTCTATAACTACCCGAGTTTCTCTGCTTTCAATATCCTGCCCCAATCTTGGTTCAACGCGGAAGGTGAAGACGATGACATTAACTCGCCCTATCAGTTCATATACGTCAAGCAAATGCGCGGCTCACAACTCTACGTCGTAAAGTGTGCCACTCATGAAGTAAAGGTCGAAACAACCATTCACTGCGGACCGGGAGACCCAGCGACGAGCTGTGAAGCACGGCAGCAACGGCGACTCTCTACCGACAACCAGACTGGAAGTTCTCTGTTTCCGCCATCGGTTACACGAAGCGATTTACGTCTCAAAGAGATGAGTTATGCTCTGTATGCTTGGGCACAAGCGTCCGGTGACAAGGACGGAGTTCAGCCGTCGCCATCGGAGATGTACCTGATGAAAGATGAAAATCCGTATGAATTTACCAGTCAATTGCCGTGGACCAAAGAGGATCTCGCCAAGTTTCCTTATGTGTTTTCCAGGCGGATGACGACCGCTTTCAACACATATTGGGACGCTGGATTAAATCCTGGAGGTCATACCAATGTTTCCTACGGCACAATCCCATCGCACAACATGAACGGTCTGGAGACGGGTCAGACCTATAAAGACTCCTTCATGAACACCACAATGGGCACGAGAATAACCACGATTGATGTTTACAGCGCGCAACGCGTTTGGGTTGGTCTGTTGCTATTCACAACAATGGTGCTGCAAATTCTTGCCATTTGCGGCTTCGTTATCGAGATTCTGATCCAAGGCCCGGACGTTCTCGGTTTCGCTAGCACCCTAACCAGAGACAATCCATTTGTGCCGCTTCCGGCAGGTGGATCACATCTCGACGGACCTGAGCGAGCAAGATGTTTAAAGAATATGAGGCTTGAGCTCGTGGATGTGCGCCCTGAAGATGAAACTGGATATTTAGCCGTGAGGGCAGTGTCATCGGCCAAAGGGCAGGATACGAGCATGATTGAAGGGAGCGTAAAATCGAGAAAGTGGGTGCACTTGAATAGGAGGAGGCTGTACGAATAAAGGGACTAGCCTCGATAGAGCAGCTCCAAGTGCCGGGGCCGAGATATGGTAACCGCAGTAAACAGGGATCGTCCAGGTCCCTGATAAACTAAACAAATTTATCCTGTCAATGCCAGCATCAGATCTCGCTGAGTCACGCTTCAAGCTTTCTCAGAAAAGCGGTGCACATGCGCTCGACAGCGGTTCCGATAGGACACGGGTGATACCGAGCGTTATTTACGGAGTGGGCACCCCCCCCTTGAACGCTGACTTGACTCTAGACGGCCCTGAAGGCGCCCTAGCTTAGAGGGGGAAAAGGCTTGAATCGCATCATGCCCCGGGCGTTGGGATGGGAAAAGGCTTAGCTCTTCACTAGTGACGCGTCTGAGAAATGCCATACGCTACCGCCGTACGACGCATCCAATAAATCTACCGAAACAGTCCGCGGGCCCCGCCTCGTCTGCAGGGATTTCTCATTGTATCGGAGCGTGAAAGCTTCGAGACTCTGCTCCTTCAGGCCTAAGCGTTGCCGGTTTTCCCGTCTGTTTGGGACCAACAGAAATACGAGAATAAAATGTAATTTGACTCCCTCGTAAAAAAACACTAAAAAAGCCAGTTGGGCTGAACTTACATCTCCTTTTTTTTTATTCCCTCTCCCCCTCCCTC
>NW_023501461.1:0-75805 GCF_013396195.1 Fusarium tjaetaba
GGCTAGAGAGTGACGAAAAGAGCGAAGAGACAGAGAGTAAAAGGGAAGAAGAAAAGAGCGACGCACAACAGAAAAGATTGACAAATGGGCCCGGGCGGAGAGATATGTCCTTCAAGACAAGACGATATCCTCTTGGTGAAGGAAGAAAGTCGGGGGTATGGGGGGATAAGCCTGTATTTATGCCGATGGTGTCTGTCTCACGCCGCGGGGTTCAAGGATGCCCGAGCATGAGGCAGCCAGCGACTCTACTACACAACTTATAGCCTCTGCAATGCAACCCGACCTCCATTGTTGGGTTCATTTAAACACTGCAATTAATAATCTGATTTCAAATCTCTTGTGATCTTGAAGCCCGAGTCTATCTTGCATTGATCTCGTTGTCGAGGCTGCAACTGCCAACACTCACTTCACGTTTTATCTCAGCCAAAGACCCCTGCAACGTGTAAAGGCTCAAAATGTCAATGCCCAACTCGAGTCGACTCACCGTCATCTTTGACCTTCCCCGGCTTTTCTTCCTAGTTGTTATTGCACCGCCGCGATTCAACAAGGCTCGTTTCGTGTCAACGCCAATCAATTCATCCGTGTTATCGCCACTCCAACCTCTCGATGTGACCGTGCAATACCACTCAGTAAAATGCCCTGTCGTGGTCTTGGTGGTGCCTCACCAACTCACTCATCCGTCCGGTACCCAATCGACGGTCTGTGTGAAGACGCTACCGAGCCCTGCCATTTGTGCCAGTAGATCTTTGCGTGTGATTGGTGAATATCCTACAACGGGGCTGGTTGATTTGCATCCAAGGTGGTGTTGCCAAGTCCTTGTCGCACGTAGCTTCACGACGCCGCAATGTTACAGGCGCATCTTGCACGCTTCACAACCGAGACGCTTATAAACCCGAATGTCGGTTACAGGCCTTGCGCCGTGGCTTTCAACCTGAATCAGTCAAACCATGGGAGTTACTTCGGCGAAACGTTGTCACAGACCGTTTATCAACGTTTTACAAAGGTCTCGTTGCTGCGAAGTCGAGTCAATTTTAGGTTTGAGAGGTTAATAAGACGTCTCGAGTAACCCTACCCCAACCAGGTGTATCAATCTATATCACATCAAGTCACTCAACCGGCAGACTTCCTCAATCCATCATTGACCGTCAAACAAATTCCAGCACCCATCACCATTCCCAATTCGTACCCCTTCATGAATCAAGGGCTGCTTGGGCAGCAGCGATTGCCCGAGCCTCAGAGTTTGATCGTGTGACGCTCTCTCGGGAAGCGATGAGACCTTGCATGAGGATGTACACTGTGGTCATCAGCATTTGCACCTTACAAATCAGAGGGACAACTCACTGATGGGCATCAAGAATACGAAGCCAATGGAGTAAAGAGTAATCGCTTCGTCCGACCCAACTTCGTTCTTGTCAAGCCAGAAAAATGGGTAGTATTTGGTGACGAGGTGACCAAAGGCCGCCCAACCCAGGTAAGCTGTGGCGGCAAACATGATGCCGATGAGGTGGATTCCGACAGTCTGGTGACAAAGTCAGTAAGCTGTTATCGTGACTGAACACCGACTTACCCATGGACGTCGAATGCTGTTGAGAACAAGGATCTCAAACACCATCACCGAAGAACCGAACGCGTACAAGGACAAAATGATGAAGGCACGGAACCATCCCTCTCCAAAGATGTCGGTGACTATTTATGGTCAGTTGACAAACATGCGATGAGGAAAGTGCTCTTACATGGAGCGGCAGGCGTCTGTTCGGCATATGGAGCCCAGACGCGCGAAGCGGTACCGTTGGGGGGTTGAGGCTCGGGTTGAGGCTCGCCACTGTTGTCATCACTATCGTGCTGGCGCGTGATGAAGAAGTAGATGGTCGAATTGGCAAAAGCGAAAACAGCAGTGATGGTGTAGAAGAGCGTAAAGTAGAACTGCTTGCGGAGGCTACCCATGTGCTTGGGGAGCGACATTCTTCGGATGAGCCATCCTTCCAAGCCCCCCATGTGTCGATCATGATGGTGGGGATAGTACAGATGGGTGAATGTCCAAGACTAGAGAGGTCAGCAACAGCGGAGACAATGCTCAGGCAAAACTCACGAAGGTCTTGAGCTGGTACAGAAAGACAAAGAACAGACTGATGTTGGCAAAGTCGAAGACGATGCGCCAATCAGAGAACTCGCTTTGTTCGTGGATCTCGTAATTGAGGACGAGGATTCCCACGGCTGTGACAAGCGACAAAACGATTCCACGCAAGATAACGAGTACATTCTGCGGAATGAATGACCACGGGGAGTGAGATGCTCGAAGGAAGGCAGGCTATAAACCATCAAGTCAGCAAGGGAAAATGATCCAAAGCATCGTGGAGATGACTTACATGATCCTGCATCACATTGGGGCTGGGGAGGCCATCGGCGTTCTGGAGGAGAGGTGCTGAATCCATCACGGAGACTCAGCGGGAGCAGCAAAGAAGGCGAGGAGGGTGCAGATCGATGATCAAAAAGATGCGGTGAAACAAATGATTGCAGTGAGGTGATGCTGGAGCGAGGAGCCGATGGAGCCAAGAAATGTAGGGGATCAGGCGTTGAAGAGGCGATGCTGAACGAGACAAAGAAACGCGATGATGAAGCCGGGAAGAAGAGAGACGAGAGGACGAAGCCATCGTGGTAGGTAAGTGTCGGCCAGCAGCTGAAGAAAGAAGGTGCTGTGATGTTAGCGAAGAAGGCAGTCACAACTGGAAGGCGCATGAGAGGCGATGCGAAAAGGAAGGAGGCAAGAGTGAGAGGCCCTCACGTTTCGGGACCCTAAATTTATGAAGATTTCAGTATTATCAGCCGAGTCAATCAACTCAACTTATCGCAATGCTAGTTCTATCGTACACTCATCAATAATACAATTCGTTTATTCCTGCTTGGGCGCAGCGCTCTCGTGCCCTTCTCGCTCCATACCCTGGCAACCGGTAAGTCTACCTGCAACCTCCTCGACCTTTCCATATCCCTTCTCGTGGTTCGGGTCGTTCTGCGCTCGAAGCTCGCCGGCCTTCTTCATATCGGCAAGACCTGCTGCCTTGTCCTGCTCACCAGAAGCCTTCCATGGTTGAGAGCCGGTAATGGCGCCAATGGTAGCCTGGAAGGTGTGAGTGAGAGTTCGCGGGGGGAATTGAGAAGGACTTACCTCTGCGGCTCCCTTGACGTATTGGGCGTGGCTGCCGATGAGACCGGGCTGCTGGTTGTTGTTGTCGGCCATTTTGAGTCTCGTTATTGGTGTAAGTGCAGGTACTTGAGTTGGTTCTGGTGAAGATCAAAATGCTTGGATCGGTAGAATTTGGAGATTATGAAGAAGAATGTAAACACAAGGAAAAAGACCAGCAGAGACGACCATTTTAAATACCAAGCTCCTTACTCGCCTGCAACGCCTATGACATCGATCTCATGCTTCACAAGCAGTCATGACATCACCTTCTTTTGAGCATGACACCCCCCGCGTTAGACCATTTATAGCGTCAAGGTCCCTGAAATTATGGGGACCATCTTGATCCAGCACCGCCACAAAACACCAGCCTCAAAATGCCACAGCTGTTCCAGACCAGGTGGCCCGTGCTCCCCGAGCTCCCATGAGCCAGATGTCCATTTCGCTCCAGCGCGAAAGTTGCATCGTGGAGTTGTCTAGCTCTACAACAACATCCTCTCGCCTCACGACACCCATATACAATCCCTCACCATGCTGTCGGCTCTTGGAAACCCGCGGCAAGCTGCTGCGCAGCTCATGAACTTTGCGCTCATCCTCTCTACGGCCTTCATGGTGCGAACGTGTCTTGTTCAGCGCCTGGACGAAAGCTAACCTGTCGCAGATGTGGAAAGGCCTCTCCGTTATCAGCGATTCACCGTCCCCGATCGTCGTCGTTCTATCTGGCTCCATGGAGCCCGCCTTCCAGCGAGGCGACCTCCTCTTCCTCTGGAACCGAAACCTAGTACAGGAGACCGAGATTGGGGAGGTTGTCGTTTACAACGTCAAGGACAAGGACATTCCTATTGTGCACCGAGTTGTACGCAAGTTTGGCAAGGGGTACGTTGTTTGTGCAGGAGTTGTGAGCAATGGCTAATGATGTGCAGTGACACCGCTCAGCTTCTCACCAAGGGAGACAACAACATGTCGGACGATACCGAGCTCTACGCCAAGAACCAAGACTACCTCGTACGAAGTGACATTATTGGAAGCGTTGTGGGATACATGCCATTCGTCGGTTACGTGACGATTCTTCTATCGGAATACCCTTGGCTAAAGACAGTGATGTTGGGATTTATGGGTCTCATGGTGGTTCTACAGCGAGAATAAATGGTGTATGCGACGGGAAGATCTTGGATATTATATATACAAAATAAGCGCTTGCATTGTCGCCGAAGTAGCGCCAGGAGACGATTCGATTGATACCCATCGCATTCATTTCACAGAGCATATCGGTGATTTCCCGACAGAGACGAATGATCTCAATGGGACGTTTTGGTGCCAAGCCGGCAGAAGTGATGTATCAATGTCACAACATCCGTTGCCCGTCTTGGCCAGGCACTTGACCAAAGGCTAGGTAGGCATTGCTTAGTGGGAGAGTACTCCGTATTGCTAGAGATTTACGGAGTTCAACCTTGTCTTTCGTTGGGTCCAGTTTGACTGACTCATTGAAAGGGACATTGAGCATAATAGCCCTATGGAATTGGCATTCAGGTTCGGCGATTTCCTCATGCTGTCCCCTAGTAGGTCTAATCTTAGCTGCAACCAGACCCATACCCAAAGCGGCTAACCATGAGGTTCTCAACGGCGGCCGCCAAGGATGAAAAGGAAAATTTCGCTTTGTTTCTTCTGTTAGTGGCGTTTTCGAAAGATTTTGGTTTCTATTCCCGACAATTCGTGCGTTTACCTGCATCATGATCCCATTTTCAGCCATGGATGTTTCATGTTTAAAGAAGCCTTGAATGAAGGACCTCAAGAAAAACAGAGCCAACGCGAGCGGCCTTGGCTTTACAGCCCATTCTGCTCTGGAACTAGAAGAGGTACTGAACATGGTTCTTGCAATCCCCATTCCGTAGGGCACTCAAACAAATCGCCATTCCCGTAACCGACAAGCCCCTTAGATCACCATCCATGGATCATGACCTCCACTCATCGCGCTACTCCTTGCAGCAAAGCCAATGGAAACGAGGGACTAACGCGGTTTTACTCCTTGCAAGGCTCAGGGGTCCTGATCCAACGCCTCAATCTCGAATAATGGCCCGGGGGGTTTCACAGCTGGAAGCGAGCTAATAGTTCCTTTTTCTCTTAAATAATAAAGTCTGTCCAGTGTCTTACCCTTCTTTTCGCACAAGGCTCTTCTTTTTCGTTTCCGGTCATTCGTTCGTCCGTTCCATTCGCTTCTTTCACACGTTATCGCTGTGCGCTACCTTCATTCCCGGGGCGCGTCCTTTCGTTCCATTTTATATTTTATTAAATCCGTCGTATTTCGTACAATGGCGCCTGAATCTGCTACCCAAACTGATCCTGCGCCAGCAGCTTCTCCCGCTGTTCCTCCCAATGCGCAACATGCCCCTCAGACGTACGCTCAGCAGCAACAGCAGCAACCTGGCTTCCAGCGAGACCCTCGCAGCTATGGACCCCCTTACGCGCCGTACCCGCAACAGCCTGCTCAGCAGCAATGGACGCCCCCTCGGGTCGCCGAGTCCAAGGCCTGGATGATCACCAAGCTCACACTCCACGGGATCGATATCCTTTGCTGTATCGTTGGACTTGGTCTTACGGGCGCGCTCAGAAGTACTGAGACACTGGGTCTGGTCGCGCTCGGTGCTTGTCCACTTGTACGGTCTCCGACCCCCCTTGATTTGATGTCATGTACTTACACTCTCTAGTTCGTCGTAGCTATGATCTGGGATATCGCCGAACTGGCCACTCGTTTCGGTCGCAAATGGAAGGCTGGAATTCACCCTGGCGCCCACGTCGCCATCTCCCTCTTCATCTGGCTAGGTGCCGCTATCGTCGGCGGTCTCGAGAGCACTTTCAGCGCATACTATAGCGAGTTCGATTACCTCGACGAAGACTGCGAATACAATTCTGCACGAGGACGATACATTTGCACAAGCAGCGACAAGGTTAGCAGCAAACGCACGCTTTTTATTGCGCTGTCAGTGTTTACCTGCCTCATCTGGCTCTGGCACTTCATCCTATTCGTCGGCGCGTGTATCGATACTCAGAAGCGAAACGCCGCAATGAGACGACCTGTTACAATGGTGTTTGGAGGACCGGCTTACTGGGGCCCCGGAGCGCAAGGTTTCCAACAGGTGCCTCAGTATTACGGACCTCCTCAAGGGCAGAATATCCCCATGCAGAACTGGGCACCACCACAAATGGGAAATGGCAAGGAACCTATGGCAGCAACTCAGCCTGCAGCGGAGCGCTACGCTTGAGAAGTTGGAGGATAACTGATTAGATCTGAGAAAATGGGAAGAATAATGTAAAACATGTAAAATGATGCCAAGATAAATAAATAAAAAACAAAAACTCTTTCTTTCCCTAGAAGCATCATGAAGTCTTCCAAAGCTCTGTACCATAAGCGGATCGAAGGCTGTCAAATCCTGTGCTTCGTTACAAGTTTGTTTGATTGCCTCGACCAAGACGTGATCAGTTGGCTCCTGGTGTGAATCCTGGCGCGATGCCCACCTTCAGTTCTCCAATCTGATGCCCGTTGAAAAGTTGAACACCTATTGATCGTAGATGGTTAGTGTCTGCGGCGTAGGGTGCCAAATTTGCGGATCTCGGCGTGGAAGGCAGCTTGAAAGTTGAACAGTGTAACAAAAGAAAAGACTCACATTTCATGTTTAGGCCGTCAATGGTCAATACCAACTCATAAGGGACCTTCCAGTATAAATCCATGGGGCGATTGTCACTAGGGTCCTGCACTCCCCCTTTCGCAAACAGCAACGGCCGGCGTAGTAGGTGCGCGACATCTGTCCTGAGAACACCAACTTTCTGAGCACCTAAGATGAAATGTCAGTGTTGGTTGATTGAGGCTGGCTAGCTGACTACTAAGGTAGGTCATGTCTCAGGGGCCATACCCTTAGTGATAAGCTCGTGTAGATAAATATGGTGGTCTAGGTAGGTGTCATCTGAAACCCATATTTCCTCCTGGCAAATAAAGGGCCCCTCTTTGATTGTACCATCATCGTTCCAGAAAGGGAACATTTGGCAACGCGATGCCGATGTCTGGAACGATGGCGGGATGTCTTGACCCTAGTTGTATTTGTCAGTGACCAACTCTTCTGTGGTGCAAACAGTAAAGGCTTGCCTTGTTCGCAATCCATTGAATGGCTGGTACAAATAGCTCCTGTTTCATCTCAAAGCCCTCGATACTCGGCTGTCCCGCATGCTTGGGAAGCTCAAAGGGCTCATCATAACGGATACCGTAGCTGCAACCTGCGATTCTAGTAGGGCCGTAGAGCTTGTTCAGAGCTCTTAGAACACCCCCCGAGGAAACAGCATCGATTGTTGTGAGCCTGTCTTAATCATGAGTTTCTGGCCATTAAGAGGGGGGGTGGGGGGTTGGATCTGACCGCTCCCGCTCGTCGGGGACATATAAGGCAGTATCGGAATCGTGTGCATCGTTGAAGCTTGCCAGCGCCTTGCGGAGATGAGCTCGTAAGGGCTTTGATTCCCCAAAGCCGCCCATCAAGACGACATGCTAGTTTCTCTTAGTTCAGTCACATCCCAGCAAACATTAACGCTACTCACGTCGGGTATCAGGCCACGTTGTGCCGTGGCTTGTAGCTGCTTCGTCACAAGCATAGACACCTCTTCACATACATGTCTGTAGATGCTGTTCAATCTCTCACTATTAAGATGGTCAGACCAAACTTATCTGGTGACTGGACTAGCGGTAAAGCACTTACGCCTGTATTGTCAGTCGATTAGGGCAAGGTGGTTGATCGTCTCTCGCCTGGTTCCGACTCCCGGGGTCGGACCGAAGCCCGAAGACCTCGAACTCCAAATCTTTGCTTTTCTGAGAGACAACCCACCCAGGCTTGACGAGGTACTCAAAGTCATGGACTGCCAACTTGCGGATGTGGCCTTCTAAAGTTACGCCACCTTCATTCAAATAGTCATGGTTTGCAAGGAGACTCTCTAGGAGTTTCCGGAATCCATTGTTCAGTGCATCGGAACCACAGTTACCACATAGAGAAAATACTCAGTCAGAACAGCCCACCACAGGTACAGTATAGGCTACTTGCCGCTATGATGCGCCAGCTGTCTCTCGAGCCGAAGAGGAACATTGCGAGTGACAGTATAACTTAAGGCGTCGCATGTACCTCCGCCTGCGTCAAGGATCGTGAAAACGTCTCCCTCCTATAACTGGTCAGTTTGTTGACAAAATTTCCAAGCCAAGAATTTGGTTACCTCGATTATTGAAAGGCCAGAGAGTAGCCACGTAGCTGCAGCTTCTGGCTCTGTTATCATAAACACTCTAGTGACACAGTCGTAGCCAAAGTCAACACCTGGGAAATTGACGCGCTTTGCGGCGATAGCGATACATGTTTGCATATCTCGCAGTGCACTTTGTCTCCAAATCACTGGGACGCAAATGACCAACTCTGTAGATGTAATAATGGTGCTCTCTGTAATCTCAGACTTAGCGTGACTGAGCAAGTTTGTTAGGTAGTCAATGGTCACCAAAAGCACCATCTTGTGAAGGGAGATCTGCCTTGAGTAAGGACCATTCTTGGATAGTCGGAGGAGAGTTTCGACGAGTTGGGGGTTCTGAATTTCGTGATTTTCTGATTGATTCATAAGATTCTTAAATCCGTACAGCAGAGAGTGTGTGTTGTCAGAATGTGACATAACCTTTGCCATATGATGCTGCACTTGGAATCCCCATTGTACCCGGTCATTCCCCGGACGGATAGTACCTGGTGGTTCGCTCCTTAGCTCATCCAGAGGTCGAAAAACCCAGTCGTTGGGGTATCGCATCAGCGTTGGGACTTCCAAGGACATCGAAGTCCCTCTTTGCATTGATATCTCATATGGGTATGCCCGAACTGTCCTGACGGCCAGATGAGGGCGTTCTGGGTGAATTCCTCTAGGGAGAAGGGCGTAGGAGACTGAAGAATTTGTTTCGCCGAAGTCAACGGCAACGACAAGTTTACTCGGGGTCTTAAAGAGAGGCATTGTGATGATATGGGATAAGGAGGAAATGTTTTAGAGAAAGGAAGAAAAGAAGGACATTTAAAGATAAGCATGGAGGGCATGTAGGTGGCAGCCATGGCTGCCTTATTCTGTACGGGACAAGGGAGTAAATGCTGCTTGAGGTATTGTCCTACAATTTGTGCACTGATGACTCCACGGAATCCAAACAAGCAAGGAACAAACTGTGACATGGCTTGCATTATTGTTTGTCTGTTAAGAAAAACTACCTGTGGTCAATTTTGTGAATTTCTATAGTTTGATTGTACCCAACAGAAAACATATGATTGTTTATTTGTCGATAGTTAAGAAACATCAAGGGCATATGTTATCCCATTCGAACCTTTGCACAATCCCAGTCTGCTCCTTTCTTTGTTGTCAGAGTTTTGGGTGTCCGCAGGTTTAGGTCCGCCAATTCACTGTTGCTCCTCTAGTGTGGTTCCATTACATATGCAGATATCCGGTGCCTGTGAAACAAAGAAACGCCACTGGCATTCGTCAAACAAAGGAACCAACAGCTCGCGATTATCAACAAAGCCTAAAAACCATTCACAAGACTTATCCCAAGCGTCACCTTTACAACTTTACAAATTCACAAGTTGCTGGATAGACTCATCACGATGGATCCAAATACCCCACGTAGTCCAAAGAGAACCAACGAAAGCTCGTACAACTTAAGAAAAAGAACCAAGACAGTCCAGTACGCAGATAACCCCCCAAGGAAGGGATCCGACAAGAAGCGCGTTCCTGGTAGAAGGCAACAAAGGCAGCAGAGAATGTGGGAACATGACGAGACCTGCCAGCTTCTAGCCCACTTCCAATGGAGCTTTAGCAATGGCGTTGATTTCTGGACTACGGCATTTCCCAAATTCCAAGACACTGTCCAACGAGCCTTCACCAATGACCAGGCGAAGAAACAGCTGCAGCATCTATCGAGCCAGCATGGCCAGATGGAAGGCGATGATGACTATGCCAACTTGCTCGAATCTGGCCTCGATTCGTTGAACCTACCAGACGAGATCGCCAGGAACGTTGATCAGTTCTTGAACCGTATACCCGACATCAGCGCTGGACAGTCTGCAGACGATGCGCGTTTGGACTCTCCAGAGAAGTTGAAAGCCGTGAGTATGGCCGCGTCAAGTCGATAATACCACTCTTCTCTCATCTCGTGCTGATGAACATGCGGTCACAGATATTGCCGGACGAAGAAGGCGCTGCAACCGCTGCCCTCGTTGATCAAGTCTCCTCTGTAGACCCCGGTCAAATAACAGCAGCGCAACAGTCATCTCAAGCTTCATCGCCCCTCGGCTCGATTAACCAACTTGTCGAGAACTCATCCCCAAAGAGGGGTGAAGCTTCCGTCGAGAAAGGCTTCGCCGATTCCCTACCGCCCACTAGAAGAGAAATAGTGGAAATAGAAACCCGATTAATTGCGTCGCTGATCGAAAATGGGCGGCTCAAGAAAGAGCTCAAGCAACATTACAAACCCGACGCCCGCGTGTTGCACACACTTCAGCAATTTCTGGAGTCTACACACGTGAGGGCCGGACGCAGCAGAACCTTCAACGCCAACGATCCAGGTATGAGCTCAAAAGAAATCTCCGGGGCATACGCGAGCTCGTTTTACAATATGCAAAATGCGTGTTCCCAAGCATGCCGACATGACTCAGAAGCACCCAGACAAACAAGCCTCTTGCAGTGATCTCGTCGAGTCCTGGGCTCTTGTTACCTTTAAGAGAAACCTGGAAGATTGCATTTCTCAAGTCAGAGAGTCCAAGCTTTCGAAAGACAAGTTGCTCCTAGGACTAGTAGGTTCAGCAGTTATCGAAATGGTATTCGAGCCAGCCTTCCCAGCATTCATTCAAGCGCCTAATCCTGTGGCGGAAGCCTATCGGGAGCTCATCCTTAATATCTGTAAGTGCTTGCAGCATTGAGGAAGGCCATGGCTAATCCATGATCTAGCGGGTCCCACTGAGCTTCATGAAGAAGACAGCAATGTTCTAACAAATCTCATCAGGAAGCATGAGCCCGAAATCATCAAAAGAAAGGTTGATGAACTGGATCTTATCCTTCATAAACACTTGGATCTCTTCTTCGTCTCTCCAAATGGCGAGGCTGAAGACCAAGAAGAAGCGTCAAGGCAAGGTGACGTTTTCACTTTGTTTCTCACAATGGCGCTGGAGTTCAAGATCGAACTCACATCGAACACCACGCGACTGAAGTTCTTCTACTATGCACCGGATGAAGCCTTTGATGATACACGTATGGAGCGATGCATGTTTGCAGATCGTGAAAAAAACATCATCAAAGCCTGCTTGTTCCCTCTTCTCTTATTCGCGCCGGAAACACCAACTTTAAAGGAGAATGTGCTCGACTACAATACCAAATACAGCACGTACTTCACAAGGATATTCGAGGGAAGCCATCTTGATCTGCAATTGGCGGCAAAGGCAATCGTGCTGACCTAGGGCTGGGTGAGGGAGAACAATGGAGAGGGTCTGACAGGAATCCTTTTGTATGCGAGATGAAATTTGTAGACACTATTTTCCTTATTTATGGTCATGTTGAACCGAAATGTTCCTTTTTATAAATATCCATGGCTTAGTCTCAGGTGAAATGTTTCAGCAAGTATTCTTTTTCGTGAATTAGGACCGCGGTAACACAAGAAGTTGCTGGCCTTTTGGCTTCTGAGAGAGGATATCTTGCCTGTCCTGATAGCGGATCGCTGAGTAGCTGTCTGGCTGTGCGATAGCCGCTGCCGTGATCAGGCGTTCAAGGTGTGAAGTCACGTAGGACTAGTGAAGGTGGAAACGAATGGAACAACGCGTCAGCAGATCCACGGTGAGGGAAGATGAAAGCCGCTTGCATCATAGAAAATCACGCGTGACCTCCCGGCCCATTTCCCACTGGAACTTGACCATACCATATGACAGTTTCGTCTGTAGCAAGATGAGTGCTGAGATAACGGGATGCAAGCAAGCTTAAGAGTAAGTCAGACATCGAAGTGGGAGTTTCTGCAGAACAGAGACCCCTAAGGAGGTGGAAGGTTGGGTCTCCAAGTAGTTATCTATGCCCAGTGCTGTAGCAAGTGTGCATGGTGCATGTTAGTAATATCTGGTAAGATACGGATATATGGCAACTGATGGCGGTGGGGTGAACCTTTTGTCAACACATAGCGAAGAGGAGAGTGCGCGTCGCCGTGACAGTAGTTCAGTGGCTCGCGGCCAAGCCACCAGGATCCTGTCGATTCAGCTTGTTGTAAGAAGTCACCACGTTTAAGATTAATCTACACCTTTTCTGAGTGCACACACTGTCCAATTGATTGGGTGTTCTCGTCATAAGTCCGACTCGCCATACTGTCAGGCTAAAGTGCAAGAAGAGTACGAGAAGTCAAATCATCATAATTTACATCAAGAAGAGCCTGAAAAGCGGTCATCTATAGTCTGGACCATAAAACTTTTATCCGTAGGCTTCAATTTCGGTTCATCAAGAGATATCTGTGTGATGATGTGTGCATCCTTGCGTGTCCAAAGAAACTCACTCCTGTGATGTCTCGTTTGACTCTTAGCTAATGATGTTTGAAAGTAAAAAGCTATACTAAGTATTGGAAAGCGATGTGAAGCTTATTTCGCAGCCAATGATAGATTGGTAGCCTGAAGTCTATTACACTTGAGCTATATTCCAGTGAGTCATGGCAAACCAAGCCGTTCACGTGCACAATTTCACGAACTCACGGCAGATCGAGTGAACATGGGCCCTGCAACGTGACTAATGTGGGTTCTTCAACTCTGTTCCGTCCTCCATTTAAGTACGCGTCTTCCCCTTTTGCAGAACCGCAAAATTCTCTCCCTGCAAAGTTCTCTCACCATTCTGTTGTCTCACATTTTGACCTTTCTTTTCATTCGCCACCATGGTTTCTCTCGCACAACGGCTGGGTAAATGGTGCCAGTTTCGTTTCAAAAATCTGACGCTCAATGTCCCTATCACAAAAATCACAAATACTGGAACCCTTAGTCTACTATTCAAGGACAAGGACGAATACGAGATGAAAGATGTAGACGGGCCATCTGGTCGCGTCTTTGTGGAGTATATAATGTCACACACTTATGAAGTCGACTACGAGACCGCAGAGGAAGACGAGGATATGGCTTTGAGAGAGTACAAGATTGCACTCAAGGCCTGGGCTATCGGATGCATGTATAACATCGATGGTCTAGTTGTCCTAGCCAGCGGCCATGCTGTCAAGTTGGCTGAGCTCCTGCATCCTGTTCCGGCACTGGTGGCGACAGTTGATACTCCCTTGGTGATGGAGCATATCACCGGCATCATCCACGGAATCGACTATTTAACTGAGAGGCTCCTGCAGACCGTGACAAGACAAGGGGCGACAGATCTTCTCTTGCTCGTGCAACCTCCCAAAACAGTGGGTTGGCTGTGGGCGACGATCCAGTTGATGCGGAAAGCCCACGGTTTAGGTCTGGAACGAGGCTGGTATCTGATTCGTGAGACCCTTCCAACCCTTATGCCGGGATTGCAAGAATGTCTGCCGCTTCTACAAGAAATCAGACAACTCACACGAGAAATTGAGTATGGGGCTCCTGAAGCTATTGACCCCTTCGATGACGATGACGATGCCGTGGAGCACGCTCCGAATCCATTCAATCACTGGATCCCAGATGCCAAGCTCAAATGTGGAAAAGTCATGCGCGCCATGGTCAGAAACTTCAACAGTAGTCAGAAGATCGGCACCCGCAATAAGGAGAAGCCGGCCGAGAGGGACAACTACTTTTTTACTATTCATTCTATTTCATCAGATCATCTTGAAGATGATAAAAGGACAACAAGCTCCTTCAAACATGAAGCTCAGCATCTCATTCCAGACGAGAGCACATGCAGCTGGAACTGTCCCCGCCCCTTCTCACATTTGGGAGTGAGACAAGGGGTATAGGATGGGCGTCTACATCGGGCAACACTCATACCTTCTTCTAGCTCGACTCCTGCATCACGTACGCATACACACCACGACTCAGTCTAGCAGTCCTTAGATTTGGAACCAGAGGCGACACAAGAGTCGACATCTTCAGACATTTCTACCTTTCTTCACCCCCACATCAGAGATGCTCCATGCAGCAACTCGGTCACAAAATTACAACAAGTCAGCCCAGTGCTTCAGGATGATGCATCACACACATAAAAAAACAATACTTATCTTTCAACATAGACTGTTGGAAATATTCTACATCAATTCAGGATATGGCTATTGCCTCTTGGAAGACGATTTACGAGATACACATTTTTATATACCCACTAGCGTGAGAGTTATTGGATTTCCGTTTTACTATCAAGTCAGATATGATGATAATGATACACATGATTAATTTGTCTGAGATGTTTGTTATATGGGATGTGAAAATGATTGTAGAATGATCGCGATAAATAACTCGGAATGCTTCACAATGCTAAAGCCAGCAAAACGAGTAGTCGAACAGTTAATAAGACCCACGCACCACGTCATTGCGAATCAGCAACCGCTTATTATGACAGCAACACCGCCAAGCAGAGTTAAGCAGGCTTGCGAAACCGAGTGTGATTCACGAGCTCCACCAGCGCTAACACCAACGTCAAACATCTCGCAAGTAAAGTCTTCCGAGATCTATCTCTCTTACTCCTGCATCTCTTCTCTCTTCTATCACAGACTTCTTCGCCGGTGCGTTTTTTAACCCTTTCAGCAACCCACAGAACTCGGTACAAGATGATACCTACCTTACTTGAGGTGAAGGTACCTTCCGTTTTGGCATAGTTTGGTGTCCTTCTCCAATAACAAGTGTCACAACACAGCCTCCACAACTAAACTTTCACATCAAACTTTTGCGGACATCACAAACGTTGAGTTTAATCATTTGCCACTTCACATATAAATACAGCCATCATGTCGGGCTATCCGCCAGAGTCTGAGGACGAACCCTATCTCCTACCGCTTTTGCCGTACCCCGCGACACTTTACACTGAAGAAGAAGCGGATGCTGAGCCCAGTTCTACCATGGCCGAGACACAAATCACCGAAGAAGAAGCGAATGGATACTACACCGGGCTTTACAGCCGTCCCAAACTTATCGCTAGATCTAACCCAAATCAGCCTTGGAGTCGTTTCTATGATATGGGCTGGGAGGTGGGCAAGACGCTTGATCCGATTGGGGAACACGCAATTGTTTCTCTATGGGACCACCCGAGTTGCAAACTGCGATCGGCTGTCATAAATGCACTGAAAGACATCAACTGGACAGCGATCGACATCCTCAGACTCGGATACTGTCGACGCGCTGGAAGCCTGAGTGAGCCAGGCGAAATGTTCCCAAAGCTTCTTATCTCTGTCCAGCCAGGCTCTGGTGATGAAAAGTTGGGACTGCAGGTTACACTGGACTGCCGAAAGATTCTTCAGGGTTACGGTATTCATGACATGGAAGTTGAAATGATGGAATCTTATGTTACCATGTTTAACCCTCCCAAGTTAACGTCCCATCCCATCACAGATGAGACCCAAAGGGACGCACAGCTTTCCGAGTTTGTTGGAGCTTGCATTGCGAATGAGACGACTCCTTATTACGAAGGCACGAAAGGATTTTATATCCGCATTAAGGATACCGACAGACTTCTCTTTGTCACCTGCCGCCATGTGCTATTCGATGAGAGCTTTCCAAATATCGATTACAACCATAACCCTAATGCACCAAATATGGTCATACAGCCCGGGCAAGGAACCTACAAATATCTCGTTCGTCAAGTCTCAAACTATATTACCTTTCTCCAGGACCTTGGAGATCAAGCTACGCCAGCTCACAGGGAGGATCTAGAGAACGCCAAAGAAGCAAAAGAAAGATTTGAAAAGCTTCAGGAAGAGAAATCGCGCATCATTGGACACGTCTTGTACTCTCCCAAGTACAGCCTTGGTACCTCAATAACAGGCGCCAGTCGTCTAAGGGATTGGGCCTTGGTTGAACTACACCAAGATAAGCATGAGACTGTCTTCAGCGAGATAAGAAACATGGTCGTGGCAGGTCCCCGTGCAGGTATAGAACTGTGGAAAGTCCTCTATGAAGAGCTTGATAACGAAGACCAAGAACGCGTTGAGAAACGGCTTCCATTTCATCACACAAACACCTACGATCTCACTAGAACTGTACATGAGTTTGAGATGAGATTGCCGAATGAAGCTTCCCGAAGTCTGGAGAATGAGCGCGCTATGGTTGTGGCAAAGTTTGGTCGAGGTACAGGCCTCACCTTTGGCGTTGCGAACCAGGTCAAGTCAGTAACTCGAATGCCAATCCTAGGGCAAGAGTTTATCTCTGAAGAATGGTGTATTCTTGGGCATAAAAAGAGAGGCCAACGCCGTCAACCTTTCTCTACTGATGGAGATTCGGGATCGTGTATCCTGGACATGTACGGTCGAATTGGTGGAATGTTGACAAGTGGAAAACCAGCACAGCTAGCAAAAGAGGAAGATGCGGATATTTCCTATGCTACTCCGATTGACTGGTTACTGAAGGACATCAATGAGAAGTTGACGGAGAAAGGGTTTCAAGTCAAGCTGGCATAATGGAGAGTTGAAGACAAGGGAGACCCAGATCGACAGACAAGCCCAAGGCCTTCGAGCGACACGACCAGTGCGACAGTCTGACTGACAGACATCAAGCTTGGATTAATCAGCTCACAACTGGCTCCAGTCAGAACTCGCCAGAGGATGAAGCGGCCGTCAACTGGTAATAGAGCTTTCAGGCAACGCAGGATTGCGGAAGGAATGGTAGACTCGAGATCAATGGGGTTTCATATAGACATCAGTAGCAGACAGCCATGAAGGGCATTATAGGCCAGCTCGGAATACATGGAATATGCCCTCGCTCATAGCTCGCTTGCTATCGTGATTGTAGTGAATCTGATCTGTTTGATGGTTGATTTCGATGATGCAGGGAACAAAAACTGGGCTGAGTTCGCCCAAGCAAAGGCACGTGATTAGGATGAAGTCTGACTTCATTCAGCGAGAGCGACACTTCATGTCAAAACACAACAAATAAGAAATTGTAACAATAAACCCAATTAAAGAGAACCAACGATATTATGCAGTCGTAAATTAATCAATGCTCCATTGTGCTGCCGAGGGTGTGGTAGTGACGTTAGCTCAATTACTCATCCAGTGGATTTCCCAGCTGCTAAGGCACGTGATCGTCGTCCTCCACAGGTCACCACTCAAACAGCAAAAGAATCTGTTTGCACACAGAAATGCGAGACCGGCACTAACTCAGGAATGAGTTTCAGAATAGCCCCTCTAGAGTGACTGCAGCGAGCATGGAGTGGCTTATCGCAAAGTAGCGCGGCAGATAAATGTTTGTGCGGAAGTAGGTTTTCAGTAAACGAGAGGATACCAGAGAAAATGATGATTCATGTCTATTGCCTCAATTCAACCTGTGACTCATTAGAGCATGCGGTGCCATGCATGTACCATAATTGCGCGGTTTCGGCGTTATTGGCCACCGCCTCATTTCCACTCTCATAGGCTCACTTTGACTCCAGTGGCTGGAGGGCTGGAGCCTGGAGGGTTCCCCAAGTTCGAACAGATAAACTTTTTCACAGTCAAATTCGGAGTCAAGTCATTCAATGCGAGGCTGTCAGTGATTTATCCTCCTCAAGCAAACAGTCTTTATGAGCTAGAGGTCGCCTAAGGGAGGACAGAAAACTCAAGACCTTGACCCTAAGCGATAAAATTATTAGGTAAATTTAGCTAAAGCTTAGGAGACTCTTTTCTAAGTTTATTTTAATACCTTGCATTAAAGTTTGGTATTTTCTTGCTCCCTAAAGGCCGCGTAATAATAAGAAAAGTGGCCAATGGCGTCTCTGAACTTTAAGACAAAGTCAAGCTGTGAGTCGAAACATCGTCATCGAGGTATTTATTCAATGAATTGCCCCGTGCAGCAGCTAGGTCCTTCTCTTCTCTTCTCACCCATATCAAAACTTGAGCGTACTACGCTAAAAAACTCACCCAGTAAACAAACACACCAATTCTTTTTGATCGTGAACATCATGAACACGCCAATGCCTGCAGGCTTGCCGGGCAGTCAAGGCTACCTAGTCGCCATCGAAGTTCAGGAAAAAAAGGTCTTTCACGTCGACGTGACGAAGCTCCAGAAATACCCGAAGCTTTACATGCAGCTCTATCATGCTCCGCCATCGTATCCATATCCCTCCTACCATAACGGACCTCATGCCTACCTCAATTTGCACAAACTGCCTCAAGGTTCCGGACACATACTGTGGGAGTATCTGTCATTTGGGACGTTTAATCGCCTCCGGGGCTATCATTCCGAGAGAACGCAAGAAGGGTACTTTAAAGACATTTTTCACCTACATAATCTTGCAAACAAGTTCGACATGGAGGACCTCAAGTCGGAGTCCGCGAAAGAGATCTTCCGCAAGGCTCAACAGATGGGCCTTATGGAACTAACCAACCTCCTTGAAGAGTTGAACTACCAGTCTGACTTGTTCCCAAGTCTTTCCGTGTACTTGGAGAAGCGACTGGTTGGTTCCGCTTTGGATTACTATCAGGGAGGCAGCCAAAGGGCATTGGCCGAACTACAGGCCAAGCCATCACTCTCAGTCGCCCAGATACTCTTGAAAGCACTCATAGAGATTAGCGAATCTGGGTGCAAGTTGGGTGAACGGAACTCCACGTCGGACGAGGTGTCTACAAGGAAGCTCGATGAGACAACGGCTGCTTCTGATATTGGTTGGGATGAGCCCAAGGTCCCCGATACGCGGTGGATCAACCCGAATGGTGAAATTACGGGAGTGAGAAAGTCAGTTGATATTCGATTCTTCGGTGCCGCTGCCAAGCAGGCGACCAGAACGGAGAAAACTAACTCTCCCGAACCGCCATTTGAGCGAGCAGCCGCGCGCGAACCAACTTTCGATGTTCTCGCCATGTCTTATGCTCAGCCGCTTCCTACTTTGGTTAGATGTAATCTACCTATGCCTCCCCCGCTATCCAGAGATGCATCAACGACTTTGAGTTATGGAAGCACCCCTTACTCTGGCAGGGTAACAAGACCAGAGATTCAAGTGGAACGGACAACGAAAGCTGTGGGTTACCCAGAGCTGACACCAACTGGATCCGAGGGGAATGTACCCGAATACAAGATGACCTCCCTTGACACACCTGGGCGATCCTCGAGATCTTCTTCGAATACCTTGGAAGGCAACCCTGTTCAAGTAGGACCCATGGATTGGGATGTTGAATACGACTATGGCTCCTAGACTTAAGCCTCGAGATTTGGTTAAGACTTGTGATTGGAAAAAACGGATATACAGATTGAGTTGGATTAAAGGGAGAGATGGAATCGGAACCTACGATGCAACGAGGAGGATAGTCTGGGGGATTCCCTTTGATCTTTTCACGACTTTCTGTTAGATCCCCGCATGGTTTATGCTGGTGGATCTGGTAGCTGTAGATCCTGTATGAATGACTGCCACCTATATAGTTAAGCTTTATGCTGCGAACATAGGTGATGAATGAGAAAATGATATACTGTTGACCATGAGGTCGCAGATTGCCTGTGACAACAGTGATGGGCCAGAAAATAAAACGCACAAGTCTTGGACAGATTGAACTACAACTTGGCGTCATAGGTAAGTAAGCCTCGAATTTGAAGAATGATCATGAACACTAAAGTGGAGGGAAACCCTAAGCATAAGTCTTCATGCACCAGGACATTCTGTGACTGATTGAGTGATGTAGGACGAAGAACCGCAGCGAAGCCTATTTCCATCTTTGTACCAAATGTCACTGTCACTGAACGTCTTTGAGACGAAAATGGAAAGATAAACGTAAAGCTTAGTTATCATCAGTGAGATCTATTCGTACTTGAAACCTGTGGCTCCTGATAAACTTCAGAATCTTCTTTCAGGAGGTGGTAAAGTTTGACGCCCCAGCACAATGGGCACGAGACAAACATACTTTTGACCCCGCAACAAATCGAATCTGCTGGAAAGCTCAGAGCATTCTGTATGCGTTTGAGCGTCGAATATACATGCGTGGCTTCGGGGGGTGAAGGTCTTTGAGCCACAGAGTTCACTAGAGGTGAGTGTCAAAGTCATATCACCAAGCCCACTACATGATTGGATGTTCAAATCATTTTGAGGGAGAGATACTTTCTATTGCGTGGGTGGTGTCTTGAGTTTCTATGATGCGGGAAATCTTATCACACATATATATTCCACAAATCACCCGCGTCAGTGCCCCCTCAAACCTCTTCTTTCATATTCTTCTTCTTTTCCTTACCTTGTTCGATGGGTAATAGCTCGAGCGCCATATCCCAAGGTCCAATCACCATGTCTCAGAGTCTGCCAGCTCATTTCATCACGTCGTAAGTACAGCAGACTAACATGCATCCTTCTAAGCTAACAAACATGTAGACCCTACGCAGACACCTTTGTCAAGGTCCTGTTAAAGGGAAATACGATCACGTGGGTCCACAGAGGAGTCATCCCAGGCCATGCTCTATCGAGCGAGATTACAGAAGAACTTGGATCCAAGTCACCTTCGCCGATCTTGGATATGCAGAACATTGGAAATGACACAGCCCACGTAATCATCCATTTCTTCTACACGAAGCAGTATAACTGTATCAAACCCTGGGGTATCTGTGGCGATACAGCGAAGGGCTATGAGCTCAAGGTATCGAATTCAGTCATTGAAGCCGCTAGAAAGATGAGACTGCCTGCTTTGGCAGACCTGGCAAAGAGGCATTACATGCGTGTCTGCCGTGAAATGGATTTCTTGGATCTCGTCGCCACCTTGGGAAAGATGAACATTGATACCAAAAAATTCCCCGAACTTGCGCAGCATGTCTCACTTCACCTCGAAAAGGTGCTTTCGGACCCCTACAGTGAAGGTGCATCTGACTTCCTGAGCCAGACTACTTCAAACAGTATTACGGATATACTTGTTCGAAAGTTGCTCATAAATGCCCGGGATAAGCTAGCTAGTGAACCCAAAGCAAAGGCCGAGCCCGGAAATGAAACACAAGACATTCCTACGAGAACAAAACCTCCTTCGCAGGATGCTGTCACTGCGGAGCCCGAACCGGCACCATTCCCATGGCAGCGTCGGACTCAGCAACCTCAGGAGGCCCCGAAGAACCCGCAGCCAGATGACAAAGGCAAAGGACCAGCCGTTTCTAAACCGGAAACATATGTTTGGAAGCTCCGCGAAAAGACAATTCCTCACCACGAGTCTCGTGCTGCAAACGGGCAAGAGGGAGCTCAATCTGGGCCTTCAAGGGTGAGAGCTCACTGCGGCCCTAGCCCTGAACTTGCGAGTCGCATCGCAAGCATGAAGAACTTTGTCGGTAAGTGAATACATAATCCAATGCGTTGATTGCAGCTAACTAATCGTTTAGCGGTTGAGAGATCGTCGGCTGTTGACTGGGAGGTACCCAAGTCCGAGACCGAGAAATCTGAAAGGTCAGAGAGTGAACAGGCAGAGTCTACCGTCGTTGATTCTGACGATGAGGGAGTCCTTGTTGAGTCGGAGACTCTACCTACTACGAAACCAAACATGGAGCATTCGCTTAACGTAAACACGATGAATTTCCTCCACTCGTACAACCGTTGGTAATGGCGCTATGAGTAGTCTAGGTTTTTGAGCTGTGACGGGCGTTGTATATGTTGGTCAAGGGATCCTGACGTCAAATACTTATGCTCTAGGATAGTCTATTAATATCGAAGCTTGGTGCAGTGGACAGAGATACCCGCCTTATCCGCCAGTTCGGCTATAGATTGGAAAATACAATATATCGCTTGACCTTGGTGCCCATCATTAAACATTGTGGAATGCGATACCGGAAGCGTTTACTAAAGAAACAACATTCTCTCAGTGAAGAGCTATCAAATATCCTTTACCAAGCCTGCTTTACATGCCATGTGGGGAGTGTCGAGGTCAAGGCACGGCATATTCAAAGCTCCCAATTTGCTGATATGTCAAGTTGGAGACTTCGATCTCGGTGGGCAGAAGTCCGACCACAGCAGTGGTCCAGTTGGCACTATGCACTTCAGAATCGCTTATTTGTCCATAATACAAGGGCTTAAAATGTATTTCAAATTGCTGGACAGTTTAGGCGCCACTGGACCTATCTACTGATGGAGTTAGTATTGGGTGATGCGGGAGGCCTACCAGGATGCGTCATAGACACCACCAACATGACAAGAACTTTCACCAGAAGAGAAACCCTCTTTTACCCCTCTTCTTCTTTCTTTGGAATCTATCTACATCATCTGGAATCAAACAGTTTAAGGTCATGGATCGAGGCGATATGAAGTTCCCAGAAAAGTCGTACGTGTCCTGACCTACGAACAAAACATCTGAGAGACTAACACAGGGTCAAGGCAGTACACCGGGGACGTTTGTCACATCCTCTTTCGGTCCCAAGGGCCCCTTATGATCCCTAGAACGATCCTCAAAAAATGCCCAAAACTTGCTGCACGACTGGACAAGAAACACATCTTCTCTAAACCACTCGAGACTGTCGATATTGAAGAGTACCCATTCTCAGTTGGGCACATAATCATTCACTATCTGATAACCGATAAATATCAGTGCCTCAAGCCCGAAGGGGAAACGGAAGATGAAAGAAACTGCTCAGAGCTTGCGATTGCGTTTGAGGCTCATGCTGCCGCTATTGATCTGGATCTCTCTTGTCTACAGCTCTTGGCATCTTCTGAGATGAGAAGACTGGAAGGGAAACTGAATCTAGTATTGATCACTCGGACACTGAACGACACAGAACTACCACTCAATTTGTATCCGACTATCGCGGCAAACTTCGTATCATGCGTCGTAAGATTGTCAGCATCTCCCCCGAAGGGGTGCAAAAAAGAAATGATGAACCAGCTTGGCGTTCCAGAGAATGTTGCTATGGTGCTAGTTCAATGCTTTCTTCGGTTTAAAGGCATTAGATTTACTCAAGACAATGCCAAAGAGACTGACCTGGGTGATGAGAAGGACTTGGATACAAGTCAGCTCGCGGAGGAAGAGCATGAACTTTTGACAATACTACAGACTTTCGACAAGGAAAACTCTCCAATATATCAATCGACTATTGAGAGGGATGTTAATGAGAAGATGGCTAAGGAAAGCTTCGCCAAGACCACTCATGAGTCCTGGGAGGCTGGTGGTGGAAGCCCATCGTCTCTACAAGACGCTCGTCTTCAAGACCCCCAAAATGTCTCTGCCAAGCTTGGCCAAGACCTGGAAACCTGCAGAAAAGATCTGGCGGCCTCAAAGAAGCTCTCGCAACAGTTGGCGGTAGAAGGAAAGGCCATTCTGGAGAGACTGGCTTTGGAGCTCGAGATGCAAAGCATACTTGAACGCCAAACACAACAAAACGGACTTTTATCTCTAATCGACCGAGTTCGACTGAGGTCTGCGCGATCTCGCAGCCGCGATCTCAGTGCAGCAGCTTCTTTCCATACTCTGGATGCCAAAGGCCCCGGGCCCATTAGTCCAAACCAGGAAGAAGAGAGCCGGCCTTATTATGGTGAGTCAGCGAGTTGGGTATACGATTCAATCTAACAATGTCGAAGATGGCACTCAAACACCGACCTGCAACGGAAGAGACCGTCAATCATCCAATGTGAAGGGAGCCAAAGACGGACTAGAGGAAGTTGGTGCACGTCAGCGTGAGTTTAATAAGACGAAGAATCGAAAGGGTGAGAATGAAATTTGCATAACTAATACATATAATAGAAAATTTCGCGTCTGAGACTACAAGCACGTCCGGGCAGGCTACGCCCCCTCCAGCTTCAAGCCCTGAATCAGAGGTTGATGAGGGTTATGATAAGTATTTTGAGAAGGCTGAAGATCTGGAGTCGGGAAAGTTCAACAATTGATCGAGTTTGGATCCTCATTTTGGAAATATGTCGACAGTATGGCCTAAATTGAAATTGAAGTTTTATATATGTTCCTGCAAAACGAATAATGTGCCAATCAAGACCCCAGAACAGTTCGGTCCGTGGCATCTTCTCCTATGCCAACTTCCCATAGTCTGTAACGACTGTGCAGCTTATGAAATGCAATGTATCCGAGGAGGTGAGAGTTTAATAGCTTGAGGTATGGTTCTCGACCTTTCAGTATGAGTCGCACTACAAGAACGGTTAGTCAGTGTGGAAATGCGGACTTGTATGCACTTACTTTGCTGGGCTTTAGTCGTTATTTCATATGAGATCTCTACGAAGACGGAATGGGGGTCCTTGTCTTCATACAATGCTCTGTTATGGATGTAATAATGAGTCTCGCCAGCCATTTCCTCTTGTAGAAACTGCAATCAATCAACCTCGATATGAACACTGATACACCAGTGACAGTAGACTTACGATAGTACCTCATTTGTAAGCCCGATCCATATAGAGATGAACCACCTCAAGAAAAAGTGAGATGTCAGGGCAAAGTGCCTTCGGGAATGTAAACCATGCATATGCTTCTCTTACACCGTCTTTCTCTCGAAGGAACCATTCCCAACTGTGACTTGCCTTTGTGCATTGTATCTGATGACATTCCTTTCGGGCCTCAAGAGCATTAGAGTTAAGGAAGTTGAGAGACGCGGTGGCGATGAAGTTGGCCACAAGTGGATCCCAATACTTGAAGGTTAGTTTCATGAGATCCGCCCAAGCTTTTAGAAGGGGTATGAGTTGTTTTTCATCCGGGCAGAAACGTTCATGAAATATTGAGAACTCTTCGAGATACTCCGCAGCTTGGTCATCGAGTAGAAGGCCGAGCCATGAGTATATTCCGATATAGAGCTGAACCTCAAACGGGGAATGAGGGAAACAGACCTAAGGGTTCTTAACCTTGGATAAAAAAGAGCTCCAGGCGCTACTTACAGCGGGGTATACATATCCAACCTTGAACATCAGCCATGAATGCGACCTCTCTTCATAAGATACACCTGTGCTGTCCGCGTATGTACGCACAGCCTTCCATAACGCATCGTTGCTAGTAGTCTTGAGAGAGTGAAGGGTGGTAACCCTAGATAGCTCAGACAGCTAAATAAGACTCCATTCACACGAGAGTAACCAATCTCATTAGGGAAAGATGTTATTGAGGTTGTATGAAAGATTTAAAATCCCGGGGGTTGTGCTCAGGCTGCCTTTTCGCTCCCCCTGAGACTGGGTCTCGAAGTTGGGAATGAGACCAACGGAATCGAAGTGAGCTGAGAGTAGGCTCCATGTTTCGAACAACCGCTTTTAAAGGAAGCTAGATACAACAAGCTTATTTTCTCAACGTCATCTACGCATGGTATGCAGGCTTGAGCCTAAGAAATAAAAAGATTTAGGTAATTTAATATAAATTTAGGATAAGTTTAGGATACCTTTTATACAATTTAGTTCATTATCCTAAATTTGGTTTATGTGTTTTCTTGCTCCCTTAGGCCGCTTTAATCCTAGAAGCGAGAAGAGGAAATGAAAGTTGTCGGTTACCTGAATCCCGGGCACGCACTCTTATCTTGCTAGTACTCTTCATCTAGGACTCAAGTCCTGTAGTGAGACACTATCACATAGTCTAGACCTATTTCTCCGCATCTGGCTTTCGACCATGAACATATCGAACGCGCATGTATCCATGAATTCTCTTATCCTTGAACGCCTTTCTCATGTTCATCAAGAATACCTGATATTCATCTTCGGGCCAGTTCATGATCTGGTGCCAAACCATCATCGTATATCCTTTGAGTATTCAGTGCTTTTAGATCACAAGTTCAAAGGACGTTGGCTTACCTTCGAGGTCATTCTCTATGGAAGCGCGGAGGAATTGGCCAACCTTTCTCATTTTCTCGTCTTTGGGCCATCCACCGATGGGGACCTGCATAATGTTAGCTTGAAGTCTTGCCTGTGGTCTAGATGGTCAGGTACCTTGAAGTCAAAGCTCTGCACGTCTACCAAACCAGCATCACGAAATAGCTGAACGTCGTTCTCGATATTAGTAAAACTTCTTCCAAAGCCCTTACCACTCTCAATCACCAATCGATTCCAGGTCTGTAGAGCCTCCACGTCGTCGATGCTACCATCATCTGAGTAGAAAGTTGGGTTGATCTCCCCAGACTCAACAAAGCCACCTGGTTTACAACAATGAGTAGCTTCTTTAAACAGGGTTCCCCAGTCTACTATCGCACCCATGAGAAAACGGACATGCACGAGATCGAAGTGATTCTCAGGCCAGCTCCAGTCTTTTGTCGCGTCTTCAAGCTCGAACTTTACGTTTGGTGGGACCCAGCTTGGTTGGATGGGAGAGAGGTCTGTTCCGATGACCTCGACGTTAGGGTGCTCATCGGCAAAGTCACTGCACCAGTTAGTATCGGATGAGTATCCTCCCAGGGAGTTTGAGAGGTGAGTACATTGCCCAGATTCCTTCACACAGTCAGTTTTCATGTGGTTAAGTTGGGGTTTGTTACATACCAGTTCCAGTGCCGACGTCAAGAACTCGCTTTCGTTTGTCAGTGCCTCCGGAGACGATTCGATACCAGAGGGACCACCAACCTGAATATCATCTTTCAAAGGGACAAGTGTCAACTTTCCATCAAGGAGCAGCGTTAGAACATGGTGCCTTTTCATGTCAGTACTTTCCGCGAATATGATGATGATCTTACGTGATATCAATTGAATCTCTCTGCTGCTCATCGTTCGGTGTAAAGTACTCCGTATTATACCTCTCGCTGTGAAAGGTTCGTCCTTGAAATTTACGGTATTCGAGGATGCTCGATGAGATGGACGCTGTCGAACTTTCTCTGTAGGCAATGGTTAGTTGGAGTTTCCTTTGGTCCCGGACGACACTGACGCATCATCTCCAAATGCTGAGTCGGTGGCATCTCCTTCATTTTCATCCTAATAAACACGTTACTATGAGACCTGGCGAATTGCTCTTTTGCGCTGGGTACCTGTGCGATAATGGGATCTCCAGCAGGAGAACTGCCGGCTGAGATATTCTGCTTGGTTACGCCATCGCGAGGGCTGCCGCCTGCGCTGTCAGTTTTTGGTGAAGCCATTATTGCTGCGTCTCATGAAATTAAGTTTGCAATTGAGGGGAAGAAGAAATTGACAACAGCAAAAGGATCAGGTTACGCCGGCTATTCCCTGCCATTGCCGCATGATTTTCCCGGGCCAATCACTCAACCATGGATGCCAGGATGCTGCATTCTACGTCGCATTGTCACCTTGTCACCATCCGCATGTAATTGCCGCCGTGGATAATCCGCGGACAGGGGTCTCTTGACCCAACTCTGTGCGGCGTATGCGCTTGTTCTTGTAAGCAACGTTGGAAATCTTAATTGAAACGTCCTCATCATCATAGATGATCAATCACTTCTCAAATCACTTCATCTCTTGCAATCCTCATCTGACCAGATCAGAGAAGAACATCTCTTCTCGTGAAAATCCATTATTGCAACCTTCTTCTTTGAGACTATGTTGGTTGCACAGATCCGCTGAATGACTGGGCTCGGGAGTATTGACAGCAACCGATTGGTCTGTTGGCTGACCCTTAACGTTTCATACGCACGACACTCTTCCCCGTTAAATGTCGACCCATTATTTGCTAGGGACCTAGCTTGATCATCCCTTGCCAAGTCGCTTGCCCGGCTATTATGGTACATCACGGAGTACTGTACTCAGTAGTATGTCAAACAAGCAGCCCGGTATGTCACCCCTGTAATGCCATAGCCCGAGCTCACCAAGATATCCATGTTCAAACTATCGTAATCGTTTCTAATATGAACCGACATGTCCCATCTGCATGCTTCGATACAAACCCTGGCCCTGCCTCCCAGCTTCCAGCTCTGGTGAAGGTCCCATCATCATTCTTCTGCACCAAAAGACCATGCGTGTGAGGCTCCTTCGATATCTCCAAGACAGCAAGGAGATACATGTTCTTTTGGGAGATCAGCCAACCCTTCCTTTCACCATCCTGCCAAAAGGCCACAGTATCGGCGGTGATACCGAAACTGTGCCCGAGTATAGTTTGTATGTCTTGGTAGCTTTCACGACCAAATCTACCTTCGGCCACGAACTCTTCGTCGTTGGTGTCCTTGAGGACGAGTGAATCAGATGCTACCAGAGGTCCTGGCAATGTTAAAGAAGCAGACTTTACTTGACCGAATCGATTGTTTGGGTCAACCGATTCCACCGTAACATCGTCTACAACGGCCAGAACAGTTCCTTCACTGTCTAAGATATCAAACTTCACACGGCAATCCAAGCTGGCCCAACTCCAAGACGGCGCGCGGTAAACCTTCGACCTTCCTAATCGTCCAAGGGGAGCCATCTCCCAAAGAAGACCTTGCGGCATGGTGCTGCGAAAGATTCCGGCACAGTAGTCGCTACCAAACCATGGAATACAGTGTCGGGCGACGGCGGCGAAAGCAACGAGCTTGTCTTGCGGCTTCCATCGCACTCCCAGGAAATACGGTCTGAAATAAAGTGTAAGGTCCTGGGTGAAAGGAGTCTCTCCTGGAATACCCATGCCCTGTAACTAAGCGGGAGATCTATTCTTGCCCAAGAAAAGTCGTCGGAGGTGAATATTGCGCAAATGTTCCAGAGATCTGACCTTTCTTTGCTATCATCTATTTCGTGCTCGCTTTCGCGCGAAGGTTCTGGCGGCGTGCGAAACGGAGTCCAGACATAGCAGTCTTGTAGATACATGGGATTCCTCGACCTAAAAGCACCTCCGTGGGGGTTCTCGGACACATCGATGGAGATATTCAAGGCGCAGTTGCTATAAACTAGATGCATATCCTCTGAGTGCGAGAGCCAATCTTCATGAGAACCAAGACCAGACTGTAGGATGCAAAGTGAGTCGATCCAGATATATGGAATGCCAATTCGACGACAGGTCATTACTGCATCTCTGAAACTGGCTGGAAGGTTCTGTAGCTGAATCTCAATGCAGAAGTCAGATAAATTGTCGGACGTTAACATGAGGAACTCTGGGTCTTCTCCCCAACAATGACTCAATGCCGCATAACAGCCTTCTGGTCTCTCATTCTCGGAAACGATCAGTCTTGGGGACTGTTGTTCATCGCCAACATGAATGAGCCGCTTAGGATACCAGCCGTCCTCCGAAGCAGATCCGCAATCGTGATGATCTTTGCAGGTCTGAAGCCACTTCTTAGCCAGAAGTGCAACATCCTGGTGGCCGGTGTTATCAGGAATTTCCCGCAACGGCGAAAATTTCATTCGGACTCGCGTGGGCTCCGAGATTTGATCTGCAGCGACAAGGGCGAGAAAGTCCTCATAACCGGCTGGAGGTTTTCGTAAAGAAAACACATCGACAAACACGAACCAGTTCCAGTAACTCGGGGATTTGTCAAGATTGATTGATGGCCCACTGACAGCATCGTAGAATTCAATTTTCCAATGAAACTCCCATGCGTCGTCCCACCTGACCTCATATTCTATAGACTCCAACTCCTCAGAGAAGAGGGTACTGCGTAAGTAGAGACAGATTCTGCACCCATTCTTTGCCGCTGTGGCAAGGCTTTGAAAGTTTTTGTGGTGAAGCCCTTGCTTCGCATTTGTCTGAAATATGGACATACATACTGCACACAACATGGCCGCGAAAAAAGATCAGCGGAGTGTTTGTGCAAGGGCTTCGTGTGAGACTGAAAATATCTCATTATGCTGAGGCTTGTGAGCTGACACGAGTGGGGTCGCTTGGGGGCTGAAATAGGCAACCCATGTCAGCTTGGGCTGCTATTGCATATTGCTTTACTCATTCCAGTAACAGCTCCACGGCGTAAGAAAAGAAAAGTTGGCGAGATTCAGAGACGAATGCTAGAAAGAAGATGGGATTTAGTATTAACATGATATGGTTAGATATTAACCATTATTAGGTAAATTATCAAATTAAGAGAATATGAATCCGCCTCAAGCGACGCAAACCGGCAAGGCTGTGCTCTTGACAACCCGCAACATGGGTCTTGGACAATACTAAGGAGGCTATCTACGTAAGCAAAACGTCCTTCAGTCTCTTTGACACTGATAGTCCTGAAATTAACATTGCTGATGAAGCATAGACCTTGAAACCCATGCAAATAATGACTGCTTTCCCTTTTGAATGCACTTGATTCACTAACTAATTCCTTCTCGTGAAATACTCTGAAAATTCAACATTATCTTTGAGATTTCGCAAGGTTCTTTTATCATACTGCAGTGAGATTTCAAGACCCCTAGAATCGGCACGCCGTGGTGGTAAAATTAGACAACGGCCATCAGGCTTATCTTCCGTATCACTAACAGTAACTCTTGTGGCGAGAGGATAACCGAGATCTTTCCCAAAGTTGATATCGTTGTACCCATGGTGCTGAATGCACACTACTAAGCATATCAGGACCCGGATAGCGGTTGGCGTTCCAGGTCAAAGTGGTGCTCTTCGGCATCTGATTTAAAAGCCCGACGAGTCGTCTTACTGCCTTGTCATCCACTGCAGCTATCGCCCTCTGTACATTTAGTGCGGCCTGAGCGTAGATTGTACTCTTGCAATTCCGTGACGGTGATGATGATAGAACAGAGCCTTCTTGCAGACTAGCTACAGATAGCTGAGCCACTGCGTTTGGCTCTGCAAAGTTACCCCAGTATGTGGACGGTATCACTGGGCTTTCCATACGGCTTCTCGCATCCACTGTAATAGCTAGCTTTGCGTCGGGATACTTTCGACAGTCAATGCCTCTTGCCAGAACTACATGACGCCATAGGAACGCGCATAATGCAGTGACGGTTCCAGCCTTGGTAGTAGAAGGCACACTACTCAGGATGCAGGTTTTGAGTAGTGCAATCTTATCAGCTGGTATAAAATAAATGGCACTCTCAAACACTTCATCTGAACCGTATTCCGTAGGATTGAGAAATTTGTCGTTGTCCTCTGCCAGTTTCCAGTGGGGAAATTCCTCCAGAGTTGTGTTAAGGTCACCCTTGACGATGTCGTGTCTGTCCAATAATTGAACAGGTGATCTTGTTTGGCTTGATGGTTGACAAGTTGCGGCGGCAAAATGAGACCCTATTGTGGACCAAAGCATGAAGTTGCATTTACCATCTCCAGCAACATGCTATTAGTTTGTCAGTCTGCGTTGCAATACACTTGGGTGCAGGAACCTACATGCAACTGACTGCCAATAATGAGACCCCCAGGGATAAAGCTGGCTTGCACAATAAGAGAAGGAAGTTTCACATTGTCTTTCAACTTAGATGAAGGTCCAAAAACAAGGCTCCTGAGTATCTTGCTATGTGGGAAATGTTCCTCTTCAAGCTGGTCAAAATTGCCGTAAGTCCATAGACCGCACAGCTGAGCAGAATTGTAGTCTTTGTAGTAAATCTCAACGCCCCTGGCAGAATCAAAGACAAGCTCAACCTCTTCACGGCTGCTATCGACGCGCTTCTGCACACAGCATGCAAGCTCAGGAATATCGTTCACGGTCACTAAAAGAGCCCTATGTAGAGCAAGAAAGATCTGCTCCTTGTCTATATCGGGACTGTGTCGGAAGAAGAGACATGTTGATATGTAGTCTCTAGGCGCAATTTGATCAATGGCAGAAAGCCTCACTACCTGACCATGACTGTTTCGATGTGCCTGGATGACTGCAACGGAGCTTGGAGAGAGGCCAGGCACGACTCTCGGAGTACCTGACATACTTGGGGAGTACTATGTTGTTCCTTGGCTTGTGTGCTTTGTGAACTGCGACGTGGTGAAGGAAGGTAGGTAAGAAAGAATTGAACCGGAGAGGCGAGCTATCACACAACCAAGGAGGCCCTTACTTAATGCTAGAAATGGTCTCGGGTGATGTTCCAACAAGACCAGTGGTTGCACATTGAAAGATGAAAGCTAGACTGGAGGAATATTTCGGTGCTCCTGGGCCAGGTTCTACTGATCGACAATCGTGAGAGAACTCTCGCTGAAGCATTGCAATGGAAGCTAGTCCTTGAACTATACCATGATCCACATCATGTCGCTAGCCTACGCCATCATTCTCATGTAGTCTTACCATTACTGAAGTGCGCGACTAGCAATACTTTCAAGACCAACGCTAAAACTTACAGGCTTAGTACGTGACTCGTCAAATAGAAGAGTGTAAATATATGTCTTAGACATAACAAAATGATTCAATTATTACCATCAGAACAGGGGTCTTGGCAAGAATGGCAAAATGACTGAGACATTTGGGACTATTTCACAGCTGAGACACGGCACTCCCTTGATCTGAGCCGTGGATTAGTTTAGCAAAGCTGGGGAGGGGACTATTGACTCATTTGACCACGCGCTCACCCGACCAGTAAAAACAGCTGGCCATCGTTTAGTCTTACTGCTGGCATGTAAATACGCTACAGTCGGCATTCTGTCCACGTTGAGAGGTGAAATATGCAGTAATATAGTGTAACCATCTCCTTGGTACCTTACCTCGGTCTCCAACATGTCTTAGCTATTAATCTCTGTGCCGTGCCCGAGAGACAAGGGTATGTCTCCCCGCACCCACTATCTAACTAGGGTTCCGGGCAATCAATGACAGAATTTGTAAGAGCATCCTGCAATGGTCCAATTAGGTAGATTCTACTGTAGGCTTGTTGAATCATCTTTGTCATCTTCCCTCCTCTTGTCACCTGGAGGCCCCGACATCAGTCCTTAGTTATCTAAACTACCCCGGTTTACAATCCCTGAGTCTCCCTCTAGAACAGTTATCGATAGTGACTGATCGAGGATAATAAGAGATCTTCCTAAGCAGTGCCCAATCATCCTTTTTTTCTGACACGAGAAACTAGGACTAGAGCCAACGTGCTCGTCATCTCAAACATGTCGATCTCAGCATGAAGGGCGCTTCTAAGACACTTCCGCAAAGACCTCAGCTGATGAGATCTGGGGATAATGTGTAAGGATTTCTCAAGTTTCAACGCATCGGCTGTCTTGACATTAGGGAGAAGTGGAACATGTACACGCATTCCATCTCAGTCCATTTGCTTACGTATTGTTTTGTTCGTCTTTTGCGATCGGTGATCGACCACAGCAACACATTAAAGAAAAAGCCCTATAATTGGGTTACCTATGAGAAGCTGCTTCTGAATTGGAAAAGTTCGAGCACTTAAGAAAGCAATTACTCAAATTTCACTCTCATCAATCATGGAGACAACAATGAATCAGCAACTGCGGGATACCTCCTGGGTCGAGCCAGCAGGCCCTGTGAGCCCTGGTATTATCGAACTATCTGCTATGGATAGCTTGACAGCACCTGTCTACCCTTCACCAACATTATTCTTCCCCCTCAAGCCAGGTGTAAACCCCTTGGACCTTTATGACGATTGCAAATGGGGTCTCGCGCGTTACTTGTATCAGCACCCTTATCTCTGCGGGAAAATTGTCAAAGATGAGACAGGTCGAAATTCGATTGAAATATCCCCAGCACCATATGCCGGTGCTCACCTTTCATACTACGACCATCGGGATGAAAAGGAAATGCCTTCATATGACGAGCTCAAAAGTTTTGGCTTTCCCTTTGCCGATGGCAATAGGGACGGGCTAAGCAAACTTTGCCCCGAGAATTTCCCAACCGTCCGAACTGGTGACCCTGCTATCGTCACCCGTTTTAACGTTATTAGAGGTGGGATCGTTCTAACAGTCTCTATTGCCCACGCAATATGCGACCTGGTCCAGTTTATCGACTGTATAAAGTCCTGGGCTACCCATACGCAAGCTGTTTCCAATGTTCGGATGAGAAATGAGCCAGAGCCTCCACTACCGGAACAAGTGGCGCCGCATCTGGTCGATCGGTCGCCAATGAAGGCCAACTCCCAGATTGAACATGATCTTGATAAAGTGGCCTCTCGGGCAGCAAACCTTCCGCACTGGACAATGCTTGATCCTCGGAAGCCAAAGAGTATGAGTTCGACATTGAAAAATCTCTTCACATCGGCGCGTCTGACAGATTCTGATCTCGCCTCCTCAGACGAGGCTACGCTCCGTCAGCCATCAGCCAGTGTATGGACATTTCCCAAATCGTCAATGCGGATTCTTGATTTCATGGCTAAGAAGGGGTCATCCGGAAAGACAAAGTTGTCGGCAATCGATTGCTTAACTGCATTTACTTGGCAGCGCTTCTTCGAAGCAAAATGGGCTCCTGATCAGACTGGTCCAGAACCTGTGCCTGAAACGACATGTATCGTTTACGTGGGGAATGTTCGGCCTCGCCTTACACCTCCATTGCCCCTCAACTACCTGCCAACATGCGTGGATCTATTTCCAGTCACTGCACCAACCAAAGGATTCTACGCCTGCTCCCCTCGATCTGTAGCTAAAGTAGCTACCCAGGTTCGCAGCAGCAACGATAATTGGAGTGAGAAAACATTCCGCGAGATGCTGGAAGTGGCACAGATGCATCCATCCAGCCCTGGCATAGTCCCAAACGGTCCTCTAGACGCTCTGACAACGGATCACACGCGTCTTGGTACAGCTGTAGCCGAGAGTTGGGGTGCTCTCGGTAGATGTGAGGCGTATCGTGAGCCGTATATTGGTCGAACGCCTCCACTAGGCGAGATTACATTCCTCCCGCGATGGCATAATGGGGAAATAAGCGTCATGTTCGCTGGTGAAGCAATTGTTATGGAAAGATTGAGAGATGATGAGACGATGAATGCTGCTGCTTCTTGTCAGTTCATCATGCATGACTTCCCCAGGACAGCCAAAAAGGTCAAGCGGCCTTCCAAGTTGTAGGGACATCTTAATGGCAGATGTCAGGTCATGCTTGGTTCATCATGATAATCTACTAGGTTCTCTCTGCCGGAATAAGCTCACAGCCACAAATCTCAACNNCTTCTAGCCCACAACTTAGACGTCGATAGTTACCATGCATGATAATCTACAAAAGCCATACTAAAAACCAGCGATGAATAAACACTTCGATGAGATACCCACCGGAGCAAATAGTGATATACCATCATAGGCATCTTTATTTACGACGCTATCAACTGCCTATCAACGCAATAGCCCTGCATTGAAGCAAGAAATAAGCCATTGGCACAAAGTTGACGCCTCTAAACCGCACTAACACCAAACAGAAGCTAAGATCGTAGATCGTGTATCCACTAGACTTGGGCAGAACGAGACGACACCGCGGCAAGTACCGATGCCCAAAAACTCTGTTAGACACCGCTAAACCGATCGTGGACCAAGTCTCAGCCAACCACACGATAATTGACGTGATCAACGGGTCCCTTTGTCAGGAATGACGAAGAACATTCGACGTCAGTTTGTCTTTACTCGTAGCCAAGTTTTTCACATCTGCAAGCACTTACACCTATTTTCATCTTTCATAAATCTATCTCAATTGCACTGTTTCAGTATCGCCGATATGCCTACCAACAACGCCGCCTGGCTAGTCGCCGCAAAGACGTCACCACTCGAAGTCAAGGAAGCCCCCCTCACCGAACCATCCCCAGGCCACATCCTCGTCAAAAACTCAGCCGTAGCCATCAACCCCGTTGACATCGCCAACCAATACGTCGGCATCTTCATCCAACCATCGCAATACCCCGTTATCCTCGGCGAAGATGTCGCTGGCACTGTTGAAGCCGTAGGTCCTGATGTCACCGCCTTCAAACCCGGTGATAGAGTCCTAGGCTACGCGACATCACTCGCTACCAAGGATAATGCGCACAGCGCGTTCCAGGAATACACTGTTATTCGCGCAGAGTGCGCTTCGAAAATCCCGGAGGGCTTGAGTTTTGAACAAGCTGCTGTTTTGCCGCTTTCACTTGCTACGGCTGCGTGGTCGCTTTTCGGCGAGGTTACCCTTGCGATGAGATATCCTACTCTCAACCCTACGCCTACTGGGGAGACAGTCCTCATATGGGGAGGATCATCTAGTGTAGGCGGCTCAGCAGTTCAACTTGCGAAAGCGGCTGGGTACGAAGTCATCACCACTGCATCTGCCAAAAACCACGACTACGTCAAGAGTCTTGGAGCAGACCACGTTTTCGAGTACAAGTCTCCGCAAGTCACCAAGGACATCGCCTCTCTCCTCACAGGCAAGAAACTCGCTGGTGCATTTGACGCGAGCGGTTCAGAAGAAGGCATGAACAGCGCGAGTCAATCGATTGTTCACGCCGATGGTCTTCGTAAACTCATCTGCGTGCGATCTGTTTCCTCTGAAGTCGCAGGTGTTGAGGCCAAGACTATTCTTTCGACAAGTATTATCAACACACCTGTTGCCAAGGCTGTTTTCGGGGATTATATACCCGCTGCCTTGGAGCAGGGCAAGTTCAAGGCTGTTCCGGAGGCTGAGGTTGTTGGAAAGGGTTTAGAGGCAGTTCAGCTGGGCATCAACACGCTCGCCAAGGGTGTTTCGGCAAAGAAGATCGTCGTTGCTCTATAAAGAGGAATGGGACTATAAAAATTGAGATTCAGTAGAGAGCTTCGAATATAGATGACTGGTTTAAGAAATACGAAGAGTTGTACTACTTGCTGTAATTACTTTCTCTATACGTACAGTCGGCTATGCGGGTATCACAGCCCGTCTTCAATGTGATCACTCACTTTAGCCTCGGGTCAGTTTCCCCTCTTCTCCACCAGACTTCAGCCTCAAAATTCGCGCTTTCATTACATCACGCCATAAACTTCTGAGCCGTTCATTCATTCACCATTCATTCATCACAACGGTAAATATTACAATGACTGAAGCTGAAAAGAAGGAAACCATTGCTCTCATCGGCTTGGGCACAATTGGCCTCTCATTCGCCGCACTTCATCTACGCTATTCAAACGCCAATCTTAGACTATACGACGTCCGCAGTGATTTGAAGCAGCATATCGAAAGCCTCCTACCAGTCTATCTTGAATCTACAAAGAAAGAAAGTTCTCAGGCTGATATCACAGTCGAGAAACTCGTTGCTGACGGTAGACTGCTTGTATGCTCTTCCATCGAGGAAGTTTGCTCTGGGGCAACAATCGTCCAGGAGCAAGGACCTGATAGTGTTGATTTTAAAAAGTCGAATTGGGCTGAGGTAGTTAAGTATGCACCTTCAAGCGCTCACTTATGGAGTTCCACGTCTGGGATAAGTGCATCGAGGCAGGTGGAGGATCTGGAAGATAAGACCAGAGTTCTCGTGGTACACCCCTTCAATCCCGTGAGTTCGACTGACCCCTCATCTCAAACTATCCTCTGACACGATCTTTTAGCCTCATATAATGCCATTGATTGAAGTCGTCCCCTCACTTCATACAGAGCCAGAACGAACTCAATTCGCCATCGATTACTTCAAGAATCTCGGCTCCGGTCATCGCCCCGTCAGAATCAACAAAGAAACCCAAGGCTTTGTCGGAAACCGTCTAGCATTTGCTTTATTCCGCGAAGCTTGTCATCTAGTCTCAAACGATGTTGTCTCAGTTGAAGATCTAGACACTATCGTTGAAGCAAGCATAGCGCCACGCTGGGCAGTAGCTGGGCCATTCAAGACATACAACAGTGCTGGTGGAACTGGTGGAATCGGAGCATTTCTCCATAATTTGGCTGATACCATGGAGGCATGTTGGGATGATGCAGGTGATATTAGTCTCAAGGGGACGTCTGCAACTAAACCTGGTCAGGGAATTGGTGATGGAGACTGGACGGATAAGATCGTGAAGGAGACAGAACAGGCTTATGGACGACCAACGGCAGAGTCACTGGCAGAGCGTGATCGGAACTTGCAGAAGCTCATAGTAGCTCAACCAAAAGTAGATTAGTGTCGTGACACATTCACGAAACATAGTCTCTATCATCGATAATATTATGATTACATGCCTCTGTCGGATAACAAGTGGGTTCAACAACTAAGAACACCCTCTTTGGTCCAATTCAGCCCGGATCGGATAGGGACAGAGTATGTCTCTCCCACAAAATCACCACGCAATAGTTCATACTCATCCGTAGCCGACCTACTGGCTTTGACATCCTCCGAAACCCCGTCTTCATCGTTCCATTCCCGCCATGCGAGCTGTTCTTCTGAAGAACCTCCGTGACCTTCAACCTCGTCAGCTTTTCCGACCTTACCGCGACCTAGTACTTTCCAACCCATTACCACTGGACCATTGACCCCTCTCCTCTTGTCATCAGACGAGCTTTCAGGACATGCCATTCCCCGGAAGTGACCAGGTCCGCAGCGCAGCGTTGATTCTGAACATGATGATGATGGATCTGACGTGTCCAAGACGAGATACAGGTAACTGTCTTTCTCAGGTGAGCCTCCATCGCCGTACATTATATGAGGGTTGCGGGAAATTGTCGATTGTGGGAAGAACACAGGATGTGAGAGTGTCGATGCTCTTGTTGGGAAGCTTTCCGATGGGTTGATCTGATCTGTGGGAGGCGAAAGCGAGATTCTAATGATCTTCGGACTATAGGTCAATGGGGGTAGAGCCAAGACAACGTGTTCAGCTGTCCAATTTTTCATGATATACGGTTGAGGCATTTCATCAACCTTGCCCAGAAATCTGTAGCTAAAGCTTGCCAGTTTACCATGCTTGCGAGTTTGAAGGTTATGTCCAGAAGCAGTTTCAACAAACCCGAAGCATGACACAGTGACTTGACACTCCGCACAGGCGTCCTTCTGGTAGAGACTGACGGACAAAAGGGTGAGGAAGTTCCCGCATGGCGAGAATTGCATCTCTAATTGAACGTCAACACGGATCCTCATCACCCTTCGTAGAATGGGTAGGTAGGTAGTTGACTTACCTCGTGACATTGCCAGCGGCCTTGCTCCTTGGCCTTTTCCCTCTTCCGTGATCTCCAAACTTGTACTGCAGCCAGTTTCGTCGTTGAGTAGGTCTACTCCACCAAGCTTGTAAGAGACAGCTACAATAGGTAATGTCGGATGACGAGTGCCTATTATTCTAGACCACATTAAGCGGTCGGTCCGGATGGGTTGCCAAACAGGTCTGCCAAAGTCATTGGCCATGATAAGACATTCTGTCATCGGCTCTTTGCGCTCTCCATGTAGATTATCTGGAGCTTCCTGGCTTCCATTTGTCCCTCCGTTAATACTTTGCGTATCACTTGTATCAGAGTCATCATCAGAGTCCGAACTCCAACCAGAGCCACCATCAGAGTCTGAACTACTGTCTTGGGAGTCCGAGTTGCTGACGATTACATTGTTGGATGACTTCGCCCTTTCATGGTGATGAACTGCGCATTGGCCCTTGCGAAAATAGAATAGCCGAGTCGTTGACTCCGAGTCTTTCCGAGTCGGCTGTGTGACGACATCAAGCTGTACCAGATTCCAATGTCCTTTGCCTTCCAGGCCCAGTTCCAGGTCTCTACACACTTGCGGGGGGACCTGGTCAACTCGGTTCACTGATCTGCCGTCCAGAAGGCAACGAGTAATACTCAAATCGCGACTGTTCACTTTCCAGCACTGGAGAAAGGAGTCGCCCTCCTTACTATCTCGAGCAATTGTGGTGATCCATTCGCTGTCAGGGGCCAGCAAGTCGAAGATGGCCTCTCTATTCTGATCAGACTTCGACCGAGAGAAGACATCCACTTGATTCACTTTGACCCGGCGACGGGGCATCAAACCGTCCTCGCGAACGATCCGAAGCTGCAGTGTCTTGCCACGCTTCTTGCCCGTAGAAGATAACGACGCCTCCAATACTCGCATCTCGGTTGGTGACTCGAGTAGCTTGGCAACGTATTTGATGTGAACTTTCTGAAGCCTGCTAGGAGGCTTAAGGTGACAGCTAGGCTTATAAAGAGTGAGTGGAACAGCATGATGAAGCTGATCAGGGTTCTTAACAAGAAGTTCGCCCCAGTCTAAAGCGAAAGAGCAAAACGAGCGGTCCAGCGATACGTAATCAGTAGACGAGGAATCTTCTTTCCATGGTGGTAGAGGAAGTCCAAATTGAAGTTCCGCGTTCGGTATGGTTCCCAGGATCTGCTTATAATCATTAATTGTTTCCCGCTTGTACCTTGCAAAAAGATGAGGAGCTGCGTGGCTTTGTACGTAGATACAGGTCCAAAATGCAGGGCTTTTGAGGAAGTCTTCAACAATCTTCAGGGTCTCAGAGCTTGGAGTAATATTTTGCATATGCATATGCCAAAAGACGGCGGCATATCGGAGGAAAGCGTTGTTGTACGATGACTCCGACCTTGTGACCAACGCTTTCAGGTCAGAGGGATCTTGATATCGTTCCTCGCTGAGATACTCGATGCAACTGACTCCAAGCTCCTCCAACGCTTTGTTCTCGTCGATGAAGAAGTCTGGCAGGTACTCTTCGATCTTGTCCTTGTTCTTCGGGTCGATAAAAAAGTCCTTGACTGACTTGTGGCACAGTGAGATCTTCTGAGAACCATTTGTGTCTTCCATGGTAATCAAAGGGCTGCAGACGTCCCTTACTTTATCGTAAAATTGAATCGCATCTTCCTTGGGCTTGATTGTATCGTTGGCAGGATCGGCATAAGGGTTGAGGCCGTCAGTAAGTTCCAGTAGCGTAAGTTCCTTTTCCGACAATGTGAGGATTCGAAAGGTTCGCCTGTGGCAGTATGTTAATATCATTGGCCATCGTATAGTCACCAAGGCTCATGTATTGTTTCGTATCAAACTTACTTGGCTAGATCCTGTTTATGATAGGGTAGTCCTGCAATCCTGGCCAACGACTTGATATAGCAGTCCTCCAAACCTCTGGGAAAGCTTTGGAGGGCGTCAATGGTTCCCTGCTTAGTTCTGTAAGCCTTGTTCTTTGCAATCTCACAGAGCAGCGCCGCATAGAGAAAGTTATGTTCGTCCGTGTCAAAATAGGGCTCATCGTGAGCTGGACAGATCCTCTGGGCGTCGAGAAAGGAACGTATGTCTTTGGAAGTGTCCTTGAGGTTTGGCCTAATTTCGACGGCTTTGAAAGCGTCTTTAACGGACCGTATCTCCGGAACGTCCCTGCTCGTAAGGAACCATTTGACTGTCCCAAGCGTATCCAAGTTGAGAAGCTGCTGCAAGCTGTAGAACAAAGGATTGCCGTGAGTTCGAACTGAGCATTCGTCCAACCCGTCTAAAACCACATAAACCTGGGCAAAGCGGCTGTGGTTCAGCAGTGCACGTAGAAGTCTGACCATTACTTCTCCATCGTTGTTGGTCAGCTCGTGCTTGCAGGTCTTCCTCGCCCGTTCGTACTCGGCTTTCAAGGGGTTCGAGGCCACGTCCAGTTTACTCAAAAGCTGGAGAGCGATAGATCGTAGTCCGCAAGTCTCTTGTCGCTTGGATGCTGTCCTGAACGAATAGAAAAAGTGAACAACTTCTGATTCAAGCTGCTCTTGCAGGTGGTTGATGACCGCGGATGCCAAAACGCTTTTGCCAGAGCCTGGAGGTCCATTATACCAAAGCACAGAATTCTTCTTGGCGTCTCTCCAGTCCTTGAACTCTTGTCTCTCAAACAACCATGTGCAGGTGCCCTCTGTGCGACTCATGTTCCTTAATTCCAAGTCCTTGTCTGCATCAAATGACTCGGCTTTCTCGCCACCTCTTATCCACCTCAGGATTTCATCTCTTGTTCTCTCTTGTTTTTCCCTTGCTCTCTCAATTGCCATACTTGCGATGAGCAACTGGCTCACCTGTTTGGAGTCTTCGCGGAATTTCTCCCGGAAAGTCTGTATTTCTTGCTTGAAGGGTCTAATTGCCGAAGATAGGGTGACTCTCGTGTAGCTCTTGGATAATACCTTAGCTGAGTAGGCCCAGAACTGCAGAATATTCTTGTATGATCTCTTGATGGCCTTGGATATCTGTGGAGAACTCTGCTGTGACATCGCGGTCATCTTGTAGCAGTCCAAGAGCGGAGAAACCTCGTCCAGAACATTGAGTATATCTTCCACGGCGCCATGAGCTTTGGTAGCGAGTTCCAAGACGATTCTGAACCCTGAAACAGCGATCGCGACGCCAAACGGTGCAGGCTGAAGAAGGCTCTCGCATGATTTCGTCAAGGCAGTGATACTTTCGACGAACGGGTTCACCTTTTCCCGCAGATGATGAGCTTTGCTGCCTGTCCATTTTTGTTCGACCTCGCGAATGCATTGTTGCGTCTCTTCAATGGGGTCGTTGTGCTCCTCCTCTCTACATTTCTCAGTCTGCTCTCTTCTGTGGTTTACGTATTGGACAAAGGGATTGTCAGCGAGTTTTAGTATCTCGGGATCCTCTAGAAACTCCTTGATTGCAGTTTCGCAGAGAGTATTGAACAAATTTCCATTTTCGGCCGTGTTGAAGGATGATGTTCTCGAGAAAGAGAGTGTCGACATGGTTGCCCCGGCTTTTGGTGATTCTACTGTCTCTTTCTTCTCATGTCACGAAGGATGTCGAGAAAAGAATGAAAAGGTTCCCTCCTGCTCGTGAATGGATGTGTAGGTTAGGCAGGAGTGTTTCATTATGCATGTACGGAATGTGGGATTGAAAATGACTAAGGTACCCCGCCCGCTCACCCCTGACCTTTGTACTTATCTTTCAGCTGGTCGAGACCGATTGGTTAAGAAACATTGTGGATTTATCCTAAAATATCCGAAAACCTCCAAGACTATTTTCATTTGCCATCAAGGTTCCGATTGGCTACATATTCCGAAGTTCTTTTCAGCTGTCAAGGATGTTTCGCGATCATATGGTCTGATTCCTGCGCGTGATTTAGTGTCGTACCCCGAACAGGAATACATATGCCGTTGGTCTTACAGATAATCTTACTTCTGGGCCTTTTAGTTGCAGTAGCTGCGCCACGTATACAATTTTCATCTGACGTGCTTGCACTATCCATGCAGGCTGACCGAATTGGTTACCTGAACAAGATCTCGGCCCGTTACCTATATTGAAGGTGGAACCAAAACAAAACCCCGTTGGCATTATAGTGTCAACTTCTTGGTTCACAACATTCTCTTAGTCTTCCACCGCAAGATGACTTCTGATCAACTAGACCCTAGTCATGAGAATGGCACCGAGTCAGCCTCCCAAGAGTCGATCTGCGAATCCAAGGTCTATCACCATACCAAGAACAAAGAGGGCAGAGATCAATGCAAAGAACAGCTTCAGGACTCTGAGCCAACCAAGAACTCCGAAGATGACGAGGACAGCCCGTATGCCTTGATTGTCAGAAGACGATTTTCAGAGAAGCGAGAAGTCGAGTCAACTACAGTATGCATCAACTCGCCACTGATTCACAAAGCATTCCAAGATGTCATCGGCTCTTACCCAACAGTTGCATCAGACTTTAAGAGCTCTTTCAAGCTTGAGAGCCCATTTCAGATCCTTCTGCACTACTGGGACCCCCTGGAAGCCTATCGAGATGAGGCTGGCTCTCCTCGGATGCGGCAACATCTCAACTTACTCTTCCGCTTCATGGAAGAGGAAATGGGCCCTGAGAGACGCACCCTCCAGCATATGCTCCAGAAACAGATGATCACCTTTAAGCAAGCATGGGTTATCTACCGTCCCGGAGACCTTGTTGTCAGCGAAGTGCTGGGGAAGTCATGGTTATCACGCGTGGAGAAGGTCTCTTATGGGACAAGTCGAAACCGCGGACCATATGTGACGATTCATATGAAATACTGCGACGCCAATGATGATGCAATCGGTGAAGCCCAGCGATCTACTAGCATCTTCCAGAGCGATTACTTTGCGTCAGACCATCCAGCCAAGATCAAAAGACTTCCAGTATATCCAAGAAAGTTCAGTGATCGTGGACCAGATCTAGAAATCGAACTTCTTGAGCGAGGCAAGAAGTTCATCATCAATCGCGGGATTCTGACAAAAGACTATGATGGCATCGCAGAGTGGCTAAAAGAACCTCCACTCGACTTTTTTGATCCTAATATGGCAGACTATCCGCCCATTTGGCTGCCATTCACAGTAAGTACTCGTACAGATTTCATGAATAATACTAACAAGGACAGGAAACTGGGCGTGTTGTACTTGATCGCAAGACCTTCGAAGAAGACAACTATAGCCACGTCACCATGATTGAAGAGGTTGATGATCCGGAACTTTTCCTCTGTCCGCCGTATGCCTTGGGGTACTCCACCGGCCGAAAGGAGTGGTGTCGCTATCTAGTTGATAATCTGAGGGATGTGACTTGGAAGGAGAACGCATGGTCATCACTCATTCTTGATCAGGAACAAAAGCAAGTCTTGAAAGCTCTTGTCATGTCACACAAACACCCAGAAAGAGTCAGGAGCCTGTCAGAACAAAAGGGCAAAGGACTGGTGGTTCTTTTGTAAGTTGTTATTGAGTATTTGGAGGAAGATTGACGTTGACTCAACTTTCAGGCATGGAACTCCAGGATCCGGTAAAACGCTTTCTGCAGAAACAGCAGCCGAGATGTCAAAGAAGGCTCTTTTGTCCACAAGCATGAGCGAGTTAAACAGATACGATAGGTGAGTAGTACTCTTTCCGGGGCAAGTCATATGTACTGATCACGCACAAATCAAGAGCATATGCCTTTGAGTACAGGCTTAAACAGATCCTACAGTACGCCACAACCTGGAACGCGATCATTTTATTTGACGAAGCAGACGTCTTCCTCGAGAGCCGAGACATGACTTCCAACAGCACCACTCGCAATGCGCTCGTAGCCGTATTTCTCAAACATCTCGAATATTTCTCAGGCATTGTCTTTCTAACTACAAACCGCCTCAGCAGTATCGATGCTGCGATGAAGTCCCGCATCCACCTGTCGCTCTCGTTCGGTCCCCCCGAGGCAGAGGTTCGTCGTCAGATCTGGAAACAGAACCTTGAAGCTGTCCCCATTGATGAGACCGAGATTGGTGGGAAGGAATTGAGTAGTCAGGCAGCTGAAGATCTGATACACCATAAGCTTAACGGACGGGAGATTTCTAATGCTTTGAACACGGCGAGGACTCTTGCGAGATTTGAGGAGGTCAAGTTGAGTTTACAGCATATTGAGACGGTACTCAAGGTAGGTCAGACATTTGGTAAGCATATAGGAGTTTAGATTGTTTCATGAAAACAGTGTGCAGCTTCCAGTCGAGAAATAGATGGCTAGATGTCTCCATTACCTCCAAGCAATTTATGTCCGAGTACCTCAAACGGCAGATACTCTTGCCTCCGCTTTCAGTTGACGTAGTATGTATAATCATGACAGAATGTCCACGCCCTCTAGAGCCTTTTGTTCTCTCCGAATCTGCTGCAACGAGATGGAGCGTATGGCTTGGCCAGAGAGCATTAGGTGGTGCAATGCACCGCCATGTGATTGAATGGCTGCTTCATCCACCTGTTCCTGGACCACATCGAGTCTCCAGCTGGTATGTTGATCTCCGATGGCTTCCCAAGCCTGAAGGACAGAGGCTGTGATGTGATATTTCCATGTGCCCCTCCAAAGAATCCTACCATGCCGTGAATCGCGGATCCTGCGATGCTGAAAGAGCGCCGCCAACCCTCTTTTCCCGTTCCAAATCTCTAGAGTTTCTAGCCGTGGCATCCTGAGGGCCGCCACCGCCGCTGCCTCTAGTAGAGCGTCTATCTTGGTGGAATCCTCTTCCGGCTTAAGGAGTTGGGAAGTCAATACCAGCGAGGTTAGGTTGGGCCATTCCCAAGAGGAGTCGATGGCGAAGAAATGACTAGCATCTATGATAAAGGAAGCGGCGAGATGCTCTAGCGGGAGGCTCGTGAGTGCCATCATTTGGCCAACAGCTGGGGATGGAATGCGAAAAGTGTCGCAGCCAGCCAAATCCTCCCCGTCGAGAAATCGTTGCACAAATACTGGATACTGTTGGTTGAAGTTCTCAAAGACTACCAACCTTTTAAGAAGATGGTGGCCATGTTGGATCGACTCAAAAAGAGATACATATTCTAGACCGTAAATGTAAGTGGTAAGCCATAAGTTATGACGAAGACCTATACACAAAAATCAAGGAATGGAAGGTAATAATACTTACCATTATCTGTAGTGCGCTGGGAAAAGCCCTCCCATTCTCTCCAGGGCTCATAATGGATTTCCTGGAGTCGGGGGAAACGGGCCAGCATATAGGTCAGCTCTCTTGGCTCCCATCTACGGCGACTTTGTTGCCGGAGAAGTATACTAGTAACGGAGGAGACTGAAGGGAGCTGATCCCACCATTGGAATTCTGAATCGTCATCATCAAACTGTCCCTCTTGGACAATATAATGGAAAGCTTTACGGACCGCTGCCGGATGTGGAGCTGATTGTCTGAAACCAGTAACCCAACCGTGAGGAGGGTCATGATAGCTTTGGTTTATTGTGGTCAGCTCTAGGCCACTACCCTCTAGCCTATTGGAAGGGCTATCAGGCATAAACGTTAGGTAGGGAAACCAATGTTGAGCGTCACTGGGCGAGTAAATGCTAATGTCGAGCATTAAGTTGCTGTCTTGATCCCATCCACTGAGAACAGAGAATAAAACCTGGAAGGCTGTGGTAATAGAACGGTGTTCTGTGTCGCTAACAGTCACTGCCGCTGTCGCCTCGTCGGCCCTGAGCACACCGCCGCTAGGCGCGCACTGCGTACAATCATATTCATCTAGTTCTAAGCAGAACCAGATATAGCGTACGAGGCCCTGATTGCGATGGACCATGGAGCGAAAGTCCATGAGGCGCGAGGGGGTTAATCTGATGCGAGAAAAGTTGTATCGCTCAACGTCAGTCTGCCACGCTCGGGATACGGCGGCCAGGCAAGCTAGCGAGGAGCCATCCTGCGTCAAACTTTGGAGGACGAGAAGGCGAATTTCGCTAGGCAATCTATCCCACAACTTTTCGTTCGGTGATGGAGAGCGCATGGTGGAATAGACGACGAGGAGGTAGTGTCGCGATGCAGGAATGGGAGGGGGGAAACATGTATACAAGGGCACGTTGGAGGGAAGGGGGCATTTATACTGGTTCGCATTTCCCTTAAATGATCTGCCGGCTGGTGGGCTAATTCTTACTAAGTTCTCTCTGCTGTTTTAAGCTCTCAGCCACAGGTCTTAACTGCAAATAGCACATCTAGCTCACAACTTAGATATTATACCATGAGTTGAGAACAAAGGATAAGCTTTCGCAGGTGGAAAATGAGTCACCGGCAAGGTGTTTCAGAGTTTGAGAGTATTTAGCGGCGTGTGGTGGAATAGGAAACCCCAAAGCTTGCTTCAACTTAATATTACTGGCCGTCATGTAGGAAATGTCATGAGCAGAAAATAGGAACACTCGTCGAACACCCTGTCCTCACTCCTCACTCCTTGTTCCAAGCCACCGGGAAGCATACTCCCCAGTAACTCGGCGGAATTCCAGCAGTCTCCGAACAGTCAAAGGCAGTTTATCATCTAGAAATGTTAGTATTTGTCAACAGAGAGTAGGGATAGCTCCTACAGTCTTCCTGCACTTGTTTGCGAAGCCACTTCGTGAGAGTTATGCAAAGTTCAATGCTCTCCAATGAGTGATTTTGAATCTTTGCATTCGACTCCTCCATACTGTTTCGTTGTTCCTCGTATTTTCGTTGCAGTTCTTTACATCTCTGCAATTTCTCATAGAGTCTGATCGATGCCGTCTTGGGCCAGGAAGATGAGCTGAGACTCGATGGTAACTTGGGCTGATAGCTATATTTTGTCGTCCAGCGGGTACCTCTTGTAGGGCCTGCAAGGGCTCTCAAGCTTTGAGAAATACGTGGTGCCATGATGAGAGATTCAACGGTGTCATATGCGATGCGGAGTTTGGATGGAATGTCTGCAGGGTGGATCGGTAGCCATCATAAATACGGCTTAGAGAAAGTCATTTCAATATTCAAACTCTTGTTATAGGGTTTAATCGAGTTAGGGCTGGGCAGCTTCTTCCTTGGCTTGGTCTGAATCTTGTTATAGCACAACCTTAAGCTTAGAGGAGGCGATGTGGTATCAAAGTTTGGCATGTTTCCATGCCCAAAGGATACTTGTCGCCATTTAAGGTATGTTTGTGACATACTTTCGGGATGCGGAGTTTACCACATAAAATACGACCACAAGTATTATCATTCTCGCGATCAAAGGCCTTGCCTGGGCGCCTATGCCCAGCGAACTCTGAGGAAGGCTGAAGCGTCGTTTCCTCGCCTCGCAATTAACAATTTTGATTGCAGGGTAGTTAGATTGAATATTTAGAATAACATATAATTTTATTCACTAATCAAGTATCTTATCCACGTGCTGTCAATAAAACATTGATGCATCGTTGGTCTTTACGTATGTTTTGCTGCAAACTTTACTTCAACTGAGTTAATTTATGAGTAACGCGGCGAATCACCTGATGAGTTCTTGCCAAAGTATTTGTCAGTCATATGACGTTGTCAAATCTCATTGATAAGGGATCCCGAGGTTCTGGGCTGGTCTAGCCCATAAACTCGATTACAGAGGCCGATACAACCAAACAGGGTGTACAGTACATACAACCACCGGCCCTGTCCAAACCGCCAAGCAACATTGTGCCTTGTTATCTAGGCTTTGTCTCAAGGCTGGAGTAGTACAGCACGAAATGGTTGCATACCATCGTTTCCCCCTCACTTTGTCATACAAGACATTCCGAGCCTGATCCCTTCTCCAGCAACGGTATTGGTCAGCTTATGTTGGATGCGCCACAGCAATACATGAGATCTGTTATAATTACCTGGATGAGGGAGACGAGGCTCTGCGTAGGAAAACGACCCAACGTTTTCTATCTAGTCTAGCCGCCAGCGGTGGTGTCTTATGCCTTGGACATCAGACATCTCGAGGGAGGCATGCAGGATTGATGGGAAGCCTTCGGAGACTTTATTTCTTCTCCCGCTATATATATAAACACTCATTATGTCGTTAAATCATGATAAATTATTTTCTAAAAACTTTTCCAAAGGCCACTGTCTGTATACGAGTCCCAATCATTCGAACTACATCCTACCACGCTCCTTCGCGCTGTCTCATGCACGTGAGACGCTGGTGTGTCACCTATATTCTCCATCGCAGTATCAGACTCCGTATCCAATAGTGATATCCGTCTTGCGGCACCACCCCGTTGGCTCTTCGCCTCCAAGGCCAGCACAATGTCCCCATACCCATTTCGCGCCGCCCACTTCAATGCTGTATTTCCACGACGATCTGCAGAATGTATCTGGACGTCATCGAGAGTCATGAAAAACCCGACCACATCTCTATGGCCCTCGCACGCTGCCCATGAGATTGGGATCTGTCCGTTATCGTCTTTCGAGTTGGCATTGACGGAGTACATCGACATGTCCGCCCCTGCGGCCCACGACAAAGTCGTACGGCCTTGTTCGTCCGCAGAATCTGTATCCGTGTCTGTGTGCTTCATCAACAGTTCCACGGCCTCTTTGTGACCATACTCGGCAGCATACGACAGCGGCGTGCTGCCCAAGTCATCCTTGACATTTGCCTCTGCGCCACCGTCAAGCAATTGGGACACAATCTTGGTAAGCCCAAATTGTGCCGAGATGTGAACAGCACCAATCTTGATGGGCGCCTTGGCATTGTAACGTTGGAAGTGGTAGCCCGTCACCATTCGCACCTGTACCTCATGAGCGACTCTCTGATCGTCTTCAAGAAACTCGAAAGCTGCTTCATCGACTTCTTCATCGAGGGCATCGGGCACATGGTCGGCCCAGTTCTTAGCACAGTAGTATAATAGTATATACTTATGCAAGCGATGCTCGAACACACTGTCGCTCTGGCCGGTACCCTCGGCAAAGTCGTCATATGGCAGGTAAGCAAGAGAGCTAAGAGCAACCTCTTTGTGGGAGTTAGGAAGCCACTTATGTCTCACTTGGTCAAGGTGTTCTTGGGTCGTATAGTGTACGAGGCTGATGATGTTTCTTTTCTCGTCGACAATAACAAGCCCTTCACGATAAGACAACAGGTCTTCAAGCTCGGGAAGATTACACCCGTCGACTCGAGTGCTTTGAGGATTTCCTTTCGCCGCACCTTATCGCGCAGCGAATCAAGATGAAGTCGTGCGAGGAGGAACCTGGCTGTTGAGCATGGAAATTTGGCTAACGTGCGATATACTACAAACTTACATTCCATCGACAGCTTTGACAATTACTTCAACAACCTGCTTCTGGAAAGCTGGCTTGCTCGAGATACAGCTCGTCATCCCAGGCATTGCGTTCTCCAACACCGGGCGCACATCTTTCTCTCGGGCGCTGATCTTCAATTACATGCCATTATTGAAGTAACGCCTGATACCGGCAATATTCGATCGCGATGTTGCTAGAATGTTAACGTTGCGCTCTGACTGTAGCTGGAAGATTCCATTCAAGAAGTTCGTCAAGTCACGAGCCATCATGGGGTACTCGTCCAATGCACCTACTAACAAGTAGACCTGCTCACGAGAGCCAGTGACAGCTTGAAGTGCCTGAACAATATCATCCATAGATGGTCTTGTCTGGTTGTTCTTATGCCGGTGATACAATTGCGTATACTCGGGAGCATCTTGGGCAATTGCTGGACAAGCTGTTTGAGCATACTGGCCATACAAGCTTCAACACTCTGCTCATGTTGTCGTTTGTAACTGCAGTTTACTGACGCGACGCCGACTATGTCCTCTGGCTCAAACCTATGCAGTAAGTCGTCTATAATAGATGCAGCAATGACGGTCTTGCCTCCACATGGAAGACCAAGGCAGACCAGGGTGCCTCGAGTTGACTCTCGCCAATGTGCATATTGCTGAGAGGTGAGAAACCATTTCCTAGTGCCGGAGTGGCGTCTGGTTAATACGTCGTTATGCTGCGCTGCGTTTTGTAGTGACGAGAGCCATGTCGTAATAGTAGTGAACTCCTGGCCTTCATTAAAATCATGAACCCGGTCAATACCCTCCTGGACCTCGACAAGAGAGTGTCTACGGGTTCGTCAGTTTGTCTCTTCTGGGATGAGCGGGCCACGTACCCATTCAATGTATCGTCGACGTTGCTTAGCAAGACAGTGTTGGAGGTTAATCACGGTCGCATATCTTTAATGTCATCGGGTTCCCAAAGAATTCTTTTACCATATTCTTTGTGTTTTACCGTTCTCGCAGTCTAGAGCGTGGTACTTGAGTAAAACCGCTTTTCTCTCCCCCAGTAAGCGGGTGCAAGCGTCGACATGTCCCTAAGGCAATCGGATAGAGCCTCTGGCAGCGCACGCTGGGGATTAACGTCTTCAAGGTCGCGCAAGATGTTTGAGAGAGTTCTAACTCTGTTTTCTGTGTCAGTCAAACACCCTCTATTAATACAGGCCGACGGCTGTGATACTCTTCGGATATTTGTCTGAATTGAGCTGGCGCATCGATGAATGATCGCCGGGTCTTCTGGGCCAGCTCAATCAGGTGAAGCATATCACCCACGGAGAAACCAAAACTCATAGTGTCGGATTGTGTGTGGATGCATGCAAGGCAGATTGTAATTTTGTTACCATGTGAGAAGCGGCTAAAATGGAAGCGGTGATGGGATGGATGTAGGTGTAGAGATTGTGGATGTTGAGGAGGGCAATTAGATGGATGCTTGGAGTATGGCTACAGTGAGCCTCAGGTATACAGGTGTCGTCACAGCGGTAGTGAGTGCCTGTATTACAGGAGCCTACCAAGTATTACACAGGGCAGTCGCAAGTTTGTGGCAACGCAGGCAGTGGAGGCGTACGGGCGTGCACATGTCTCGTATGAGACGTTTCAGTACGACTGCAGACTTCATGTTACAGTGGAAGGCGGGATGTTATTGGTCTGACAGTGGATGACCGGTGTGCACTTGCATATGTGTGGTGTGCTACAGTGCAGAGTACTTCATCGGATGTGCAGAATCAGGCTGAGGAGAAAACAAGAAGTGTAGAGGCACGTCTTGTATTTATGGTAGGCCGAAGGCAACCCTTTTGCCTAAAGATCACGATTGACGATTTGGCATGTCCAATTGTTGCATCTTGCTTGAGCCTAATGGATGGATGTGGGCATCTCCAACACGCGACTGCCTACACATTGCCTCTTCCATAATACTGAGGTGCAGCACAATAGAGTGTCAGACACGCCTATTGGACCAAGTAACCATTGCACACGGCTATAGGTGCATTGAACGACAATCACCTAATACACACCAAAGCCGGGCGCCACCAACGCACCCCGCTTCAAGCCTCAACTCCGCCTTGCACCCGTTATTAGCTGACCTCACTCCTCGTTCATTTCACTTCGGACTCGCCGTTTCTTCTCTGCCCGCAAACCTCCTTCACCTTTCAAACATCACGGCTGTCGGCCCATCTAATTGTGTCCAAGGCCTCGCCAGCCCCCTACGCGTCAGGGCGGCGATCGTAGTGGCGCTTCTGACTGCCCTTCTCTGGCGACTGTACAATGACCCCCTCGGTCGCCCCTTAGGCCCTCTCGTGGCCCGTTTCGCCCCTATCTGGTTCTGGTGGCTCAGGTAGCTCACCTGGACAGTAGTTGAAAGCCGCGTTATCGACAGGCTTCATAAGAAATATGGCCCGGTTGTGACAATTGCTCCCAATGAAGTCGACGTATCTGATGGCGCGGCTCTCAGCCTTATCTACATTAAGAACGGCGGCTACATGAAAAGTCATCTAATTACGGCGTCAATGGCTTTGAGACTATTTTCTCGGCTCTGGACTCGGTTCATTGGGCATCGAGGGCCAAAGCCGTTGCGCCCATGTTCGCCCATCAACGAATCGCAAAGGGCAAACCGGACGTTGACAAGGTTCTCGATGCTTTGTGGCTGAGATATAGCGCCGGAGGTATGAAGGAAGCAAACAGTGCTGCAGTCAATGTCCTCAACCTGTCTCACATTCTCCCTTTAGATACAGTGGCTGTGTACCTCTTTGGCGAATGCTTTCACGGCATCAGTAATGGTCGCCTCCACGTCACCGAGTTCATCCATAGCTTCGTCGCTGGGGTCCGCTTCTTCCACCTACCAGGGCGGTTCTATGACTTTGTCGACAAGAGGTTATAGCTCAAGTTGTTGATGTCATGTTAGCTGGTAGCCTGGTACCAGTGTCAGCGCCGGCGCATTCATGCTGCACCATAATCCCGAAGTTCTTCCAAATCCGTGTCAGTTCATGCCAGGGCGATGGCTCAATCCGTCTCAGGAGATGGTGCGTGACAGCTTTTACTTCGGAGCTGGCTCGCGACAGTGCATCGCACGGAATCTTGCGTCTGCTGGACTTTGGTGGGCGGTTGAGACCTTGATTCAAAGTGATGTCCTTCGGGGTGCAAAGGTTGTTCAGGACAAGATCGAGATTGTGTAGTGGTTTAAGGCAAAAGTTGTTGGTGAGAAGATCGAGTTGCATTGGTGAATAACGCCAGGGCACTTGCTTGTAAAAGGTCCATTGGGATGCAGCTTGAAGTTTTGCTTAGGGCCAAGGTCTTGAGCTTTCTTTCCTCCCTGTTTAAGGCGTCAGCTTTCGTGCGGGCGGCAGATATCGCTGTCAGTGTGTTTTATAGTATTAACTAAACTCTCAAAAGGACTCTGATTTCGAAGTAAAATCACGGCCAAGTTTCTGGCACCTAATTGCAGTATGCAATGTATCGTAGGATGATGCTTTTCCTTGAACATCTCATTCATGAACTCGTAAATCACCAATAATCAAGAAGCATTAGGAAGTCTAGGGTGCTAAAATCATTGAGAATCATGTAGCAAACGATGCTAAGATCTTCTTTGACCCCAATTGAGTATAAATCTTAAAGGCGTTGTATGATATTTTGTGTTACTATTGTCAGTCCTTATCTAACAGGATTTGGCGTATGGTATTGATTTCTATAGCATCGCATTTTTACATATTCCATTCTGCTCTGTGCATGGTAGATCATCTATCGCCTCGAAGTCAATCAATGGCGGTGAAGTGGATACGAGCGACAGTCTTTACCAAAGCGTCAATGCTTGTGAGACCGTGCCTTGTTCGGTGCAACCACCGCCCCGACGTATAGAGTCTCGGCTGCCTCGTAAGGAACTTCCATACGAACATTTATAAGAAAAGTGTGACAATTTCGAAGCAAAAGGTCTCAAGGTATCGAAGCATCCAATATGTGCATGATTGACCAACAACAAATCCACGTTGCTCTGAATATAACCAATAATAGTCTGGATAGCGACAAACAACCTTTGAAAGCAACACGTTTTATCTAGCTTATAAATACGGATAGATTCCACGGAATTAACCGCGCGCCGCATAACGTTATCGCCAACGTCACAGAATGTTCGATGGGCACGGCTCATATACTCGGCTGAGTAACTCTCCCGTCGGATTAGGACTAAACGATTCATGTACCGAGGCAAAGGCCCCATCACCAACTCCACTTGCGGACTTTTTGCTGTAACCTTGTCATGATCTTGCGGAGTGGTCTTTTCTTTTTGTTATGGCGCAAGATTTGCATTGGATTTTATAGAGTTTATATAAAGACTTGTTGCGTCGCGTCTAAAATAGTGATGTGACCTTGCTTTCTTAAGAATTATTCCAATCGTTTACAGTACTCATAATTAATATATCACAATGGCTCCTCCAAGATACGGAAACGAGGTCGTTGACCCTGCGCCTCTACTACAACCTCTCGACTATGTTTTCGCTAAGCGACAAGCGCCCAACCGCTTCCTCAAGGCAGCCATGTCTGAGAAGCTCGCTACATGGGACCCCAAAGACGTCTCTGCCCGAGGATATCCCACACCAGAACTCATCACCCTCTACAGAAACTGGGGTGCTGGTGGCTGGGGCACCATCCTAACCAGCAACGTTATCATTGACGGCATCAACCTCGAAGCCCCCGGCAACCTCGTCATCCCCGCTGATGAACCCTTCGAGGGTCGTCGCTTTGACGGCTTCAAGGAGATGGCCACCGAGGCCAAGAAGAACGGCAGTCTCTTGGTCGCTCAGGTCTCTCATGCTGGTCGTCAAGTCGAGGACTGGGTTAACCCCCACCCCATTAGTGCCTCAGACGTCCAGCTCGTCAGCTCTGGTTTGTCTGGAAGGACATTCGCTGCTCCTCGCCCTGCTACCAAGGAGGATATCGCCAACATCATCAACGGTTTCGCTCACGCCGCTGAATTCCTTGACAAGGCTGGTTTCGACGGCATTGAGCTCCACGGCGCCCACGGTTACCTCTTGGCTCAATTCCTTTCCCCTCGCACCAACAAGCGAACCGACGAGTACGGCGGTAGCCGCGAGAACCGAATGCGCATTGTTCTTGAGGTCTTTGCTGAGATCAAGCGTCGTGTGAGCCCCAACTTCATCGTTGGTATCAAGGCCAACTCCGTCGAGTACACACCTGGCGGTATTGATATCGAAGACGTCAAGGCCTTTGCTGTCGCTCTCGAGAAGGCCGAGGTTGATTTCATTGAGCTTTCGGGAGGAAACTACGAGAAATTTGCCTTTGCTCACGAGCGGGAAGAGAACAAGAAGCGAGAGAACTACTTCCTTGTTCAAGCCGAAGAGATCGTCAAGGTTTTGAAGCGCGATATCAAGATCTTTTCCACCGGAGGTTTCAAGAGCATTAAAGCGATGGTCGATTCTCTTCAGGTCATCGACGGTGTTGGTATCGGCCGCGCAAGTGCCCAAGAGCCCCGATTCGTCGAGACACTCAAGAAGGTTTCCATCCCGGGAACAATGGAGCAAAGATTCGACCACGATGATGTCCTCAAGAGACTCGCTGCGGCTGGAATCCAAATTTCACAGATCGCCAACAACTTGGAGCCTATTGATTTGAGCAAGCAGGAGAATGCTGATAGTCTGTGGAATGACGTTATGCAGTACTTCCAGCAGGCTGCTCAAGATACAGAGCATAAGCTGTACAAGTGGCCTGCTCTGTCGCAGGTAGCTCAACCTTATGGAGAATTGGATTTATGACTAGCGAAAATATGAATTAGCGAATTAGAATAGAATGATAGCTTGATGTATACGATTGTTTGAAGCCACTCGCAACGAAGAAACTCTATCACTTCATACGTGCCGTATGCAGGTCGGCAGATTTGAGTTAAGCTTCTCTCGTAAGCTTACCCTCCCGTCAGCATCGGCAGTTGCAAGACCGGGGTAATCACGTCTAGACTGTCTGACACCTCACCAGGCGTCAGGGGCAAGATATCCTACACTTATCCTAAGCTTATCTTAGGCCCATCCTAAGCCTATGCTAAACTTATCATAAGTTACCTAAATCTTTTCGTCATTTAGGATTAGTTCCCGAGTTTTCTTTCTCCCCTAGCCACCTAGCTCCCATGCTGACCACTCGGAAGAGCCTCATGATTACCTAGATCGCAGCTAGCAACACGTGTACTGGTAATACGGAACGGTGCAGGTGGTTCGCCGGCAAGAGACTTTCTCGTTCCTTACCCTTGAGACTCCGAGTCATCCACCATTAACTTCCACCAAAGCAGCAATTTCCTTTCTACATCAACGCAACACTGACGGAGTCGCATTTTTATCCACAATTCAATATTTACATTCGTTACTATGGCAGGTCGTTATATAGTCATGACTATGAATATAGGTGAGCGCATTTCTCCCATCTCCCCCATCGCATTCTCTACTTACCATCGTGGGCTAGTCATTTTCGCCTTCGAGATATGCTTCCTATCAGCAGGCGACTCGCCAACAGCCCCGCAATACAGCCTCGTTAACTGGAAACGCGAAACCATCGACCTTGTTTAGAAAGAAGAATGCGCGGTCGCGATGAAAGATATCATACCGGACGTGTACCAGCTTGGGATTTCTGGTAAGCGACCACTCCACGCATCACTAGCTCGGTTGAGTTTTGTTTGTTGTCTACATCACTCAGTCGCTAATTCAAGTTCCAAGGTCTATGCAGAATCAATGGGACGGCGAAAAAGACCTGCACAGGCCATTTCCCCGGAGCGCTCAACCTTACTGAAGCTGTAATCCAAGACATCGACAATTTCAAGCACTGCGAACCCTGGAAATGGAATGAGACTTTGGAAGAGGTTTGCAAAAATCGCATCAGAGTACATATTGTCGACTACAACACAGCAGAAAGTCTCGACCACATGTTGGTCGCTTTCCTCGTCCTCTCTCTCCTCACCAACGTGGCATCTTTCTACGTCATCTACAGAACTGGTGCAGTACGCCACCCTTATACCACGGCAATTCTCGGCTTGGACATGATGCTCCTCTTCACAAGTTTCGCCTTGTGCTTTGTGGTGATGAGTTACGAGGTTGGCCCGTACGTGGAACATGTCCCACTGCAGAAATTTTCAGAAATTGAAATGATCGGTCCTGGCTTTTGGGCGTTGCTCGGGATTCTTGTTATGCGGATGTCTACGACTCCGATTTTGCTCGTGGGTATAATCCCCTTACTGATCCCTGTGGCTGCCGTCTTTGGTTTCCTTGTACACATGAAGGGCTTCTTCACTCTTGTCCGCACTGCTGTTTTGACGGATCTATCGAGACTGAACGCCACCTGACCGGATGTGATGGCGGCATGTCATGCTATGTGCATGTTCGAGGCGGCGACTACTGTCAAGAAGGAGAAACGCAGCAAAACATTCATTTGATGGCTTTACAAGATGTATAGTTTAGAGTATCCCAAGTTCAGGGTTCTTCTAATACAACCAAGGTTACCTCAAAGTTGCGCGACACCCCAAAGCCCCATCCCTTCATTCTCAACCCTCTCTCAAAAGCCCAGACTCCCATCCAATTCCTCAATCATTCCCATGAACCCAATAGAGTGGCGCGTTCCTTGCATGCGCAGCGGCGCTTACCCAGATCCATTAACCTTTTTTTGCCCTGGAATCAGGGACGAAAGCTTAATCCCACAATAGCCCAGGGCCATCAAGCCACGATTCCATAAAATTCCAATATTTCAATCAAAGAAACGAGACTATTGAAGATGGTGGCGTCGAGAAATGCGCTGCGTTTGGCTTAGCCTCACTGTTCCGGGTTAGCCCACGTTGGATCTAAGGATTGAAACCAGCCGTAGACATGTTCCAGACACCAAGCTATTGTTATCAGAACGGCGTCTAGCAATTCTAGACCGGTATGGCATTCGTAAGCTCAAAGGAGATGGAGAATCTATATATTCAAGCGGATGTCCCTGAAAAAAAGATGGTGTTGACGGTATTTCACTCTCGTCATCTTCGTGACGACTCTCCTTAAAGTGCACTTTGCACTATCTTCCCTTTCCCCTTTACGCGGCAACACCGCAGCATTCCTTTCCTTATATTTCCCCCTTATCGTTAAATCTTTTTCACCATGTTCTCTCCTTGGATCCTCACCGTCTTCACATGTCTGTTCGCCATCGCAGCGGCAGTCACACCACCCACCTACAGCGGCTACACGCGCGTCTGGCAGCAAGGCTTCGAAGGCCAAGCCAACACATTCCCCAGTACAAGCACATGGAACATCATCGAGCGCGTAAAGAACTACAACAACGAAGTCGAAGCCTACGTCAAGAGCACAAGTGTTCTTCGACAAACTGGCAAGAATACACTGCAGCTGATTCCCCGGTTCTCAAGCAAGACGAAGAAATGGACTTCTGCTCGAATTGAGAGCACGTATACCCTCACGCCCAAGCTTGGAAAAATCACTAGAGTTGAGGCGAGTCTGCGGCTGGGGGGTAACTCGGCGAGGAGTAAGCAGGGAATCTGGCCGGCTTTTTGGCTCCTTGGTGATGCGATCCGGAATGGTGTTGAGTGGCCTGCTTGCGGAGAGGTTGATATCATGGAAAATGTCAACGGGCAGAAGATTGGGTACGGTGCTGTTCACTGTGACAAAGCACCGGGCGGAATCTGCAATGAGCCTAATGGTATAGCGTCGAATGTTCAGCTTCCTGATAGCAAGTATCACGTCTGGCGGGTCCAGTTTGATCGACGAAGCAGCAATCTGAGATCTCAGTCTATTACCTGGTATCGCGATGGAACGGTCTTTCATCGTGTTACGGGCGCTCAGATTGGCAATGCAACGGTTTGGAAGACTCTTTGCCATAGTCCTATGTTTGTCATCTTCAACGTTGCCGTTGGTGGAGATTGGGTAAGTTGAAAAATCCGAAGAAATGAGACGTTGACTAACAAGATTACAGCCTGGCGTTCCTAACTCTAGCACCAAGGATGGAATTGGAAGCCATATGGAAGTCGAATATGTCGCTCATTATGTTTCAAACTAGTCGGACATTCACCGTTTCGATCTCTTTTATTTTCAGATACCAATAATGAACTTTGGCGTTACAACTTTCGTGTCTCGATGTGAGGATGCTTCAATACGAATGGATGCACCTAACTATCAAGTCGTGAGCATCACAGAGGTCGACTATCAATTTCAACGTGGTGAGTACGTAATGTGGCATTAGACTAGATATACGATACAACTCCTGTGGCGTGTTATTACTCCCCCACGACACTCAACTTCGGCGTCCCCGGTCCCGAACTGCTCCTCTTTCTCAACTTCCCCCTCTCCGCCCTCGGCGTCGTATCAGCACCAGGTTGCGACGCCGACCGTCCTCCACTCTTACCAAACAAACTTCCCAATCTACTATGTCTCTTCTCCCTCTCTTTATCCCTCACCGCAGGACTTCCTGTTGTGTTTCCCATGTTGAACGGCGGATCGTCGTATTGAGCATCAGGAACAGGCGGTCTTTCGGGGGAAGAGCCGGAGCCTTCTGGTCGTGTTAGACGGTATTCGTTTGGATGGTAGAATGTGCGGTTGTTGATCTCGTAGCGGCCTGCGTCGATGGCTGCTTGGTTCTTCTCAATTGCCTGGGGGGTGCCACCGAAGTGTTTGTCAACGCTGGAGTTAAGTGTTCCACGAAGAGTTTCGCCGGCGCCCTGTAAATTCGTCAGTATCAATAGGTAGAACTCAATTGAAGGGCACCTACATGGATACCAGCGGCGGCGGATTTCAAATTCGCAATTGTCGATTTATTAGCAGGTCGGGAATAATTCACAGCAGAAGGTTTATCTCCAGGCGCAGGCGGGGGCGGGAAAGCGCCCTGGCCAACTTGTAAAGGCGCTGGAACGAACTCGGCCGAGCGTCTGACGTTTCGCTCTGGAATTGCGGGTGAATTGTTATCGGAGCTGGAAATCTGAGAGGGAATCGGATCGCGGGGTGGAATAAGGCGTCGGCCTGGAGTCTCTAGGCTCTTGCGACGTGCTGTTGGGGTAATTGGGGATGGTTCAACGGGCGTGGGCGTTATGTGTTGTACGGGCTCTGGCTGTGCTACAGGCGGTGGATGCGGGGATGGTGTGACGTCTTGGTTGCTGACGGTTGGTAACTCCATGACTGGATGAGGTTCCTCAATTGTTTGGGTTGTGCCGTTGGAGTTTGTCACGGTCGTGGTAGTAGTTGTAGTCGTCGTTGTAGTTGTAATTGTCTGTCCGGTATTTGGATTGGTCACTGTCTCTCTTTTGATGGTCGGGCTGGTGTAAGAGTCTGGTCCCGAATTTGGGTTGAGGTTTGGGGTAGGTGTCGCATTGTCTGGTGTCTTCCCTGGACTCAATCCACTGTTACTCTTCGTTTTACTCAGATCGCCCTCTGTCGTCAATGAATTGTTTGGTTCACTGCTTCCATATGTCGAATCGCCTGAAGTCTCTGCTGTTTCCGGGATCTGAAGTTCTTGACTTTTGCGCTTGTCTTTGTCCTTCTCCCTGTCCTTGTCTTTCGAGGAACTAAAGATCTTCCATTTTGAACGCTTCTCTTTGTCCTTGCCAAAGGGGTGATCATCCTGTATCGACATTGTAAAGATGAACAACTGTGTGTGAACAATTACTGATGGTTTGACAGAATTGGATTGATGAAACGGCGAGATAACGGTTCAAATGTCAATCGGGCTTATAGGATGGACGTTGCAATATGACGAAGGGTGATGAGGTCATTTAACCTGGTCGCAACTTGGAACCCCTCAGCCACCGCTGATCACCTCTTGGGAGCTGCCACTAACGCGCAATGACTACTCCATGACTTAATAGCACATTGATCTTGCTGCGAGACCCTGTGGCGTGAGCTTCCTGATGGTGAATCCAGCCACACATCCATCATTCTGGTGACGAGTATTTCGCAAGTGGCGGCAGAGTTGGGAGTAAGATTTTAACAGTTACGATCCAGTTTTGGGCGAGCCTCTGTTAAGGTTATATCGCAGCCTCTCAACGAAGTCATCGTCTTTCAAAACCAGTTTTGTCCAGAGGCCGCCCAATGTTAACGTTGATCGGATGATCGCCACAATCGATGCGACCGTGCAACTCAGGACCCCTAGATCTCGCATATTATTCGTATTTTGACTTTGACAATTTGCCGTTATACCAAGACAGCGTTTTGGGCGCATCTACCCTGCAACGAACACTGAAGATTTGGCCTGGTCAAGACATCTTGCCAAGAACACCAGAAGTGGTGCATTAGCCAATTCGCCAGCACTTTCTTTTCATCCAGTGTTTCCGAAGCCTGTCGTATTTACACAAGCCTGTCAGATCTGTCAAACCTGGCAAGCCTATGATCGAACCATTTGCGCGGACAATGATCTACGTCTGCCGAGCCAATGACCTCTTCCTTGAGTACCACTGCTGATCAACCGAGGACAATCGTGAATAGTGTTGAATATTTTCCGTTTTCATCTGATACGTAGAGTCTTTATAACATTGTAACACCCTCAATGGCTGTTTCTCTTGGGGAAGAAACAAAACTCAGGACCTTGATTCTAAATGATAAAATTACTTACGTAAATTAGTATACGTTTAGGATAACTTTAGAATACCGTTTTCCAAGTTTCTTTTAATATCCTATATTACATTTTGGTCTTTTCTTGCTCCCTGGATGGGTTTCCTTAAGTTGGGACTTTGGCCGGCCCTCCTGGGCAGCTAGATAGCTTGCTGTGATATCCGAAGCTTCCATGAAGTGAAATGATTTTCCTAAAAGTCTAGTAGTCCCTTTTTCGTGTCTCTACGAGGAAATGTGTTTATAGAGACCTGGTAGGATAAGCGATCTACGAGTTACATCCAGTGTGGTGACGGGAATTAGTTCAGGGGCTTGGGGGACAACAGCATTCAACTTTAGATATTTGCTACTGAGTTGTGCAGCTAAATTAACAGACCTTGATTCGCAATGTGCCCAATTCTAATACTGTTGATGTGTTCTTTCTGATATCACAAAGAGTTGACTTGTTCACAAGCAATGTCCATCTCTTGAATGTCTCTCTTTCAAAACTCCCAGACACTTCCAAAGAACTTCTCCTCATGGATATTTCATGTAACAACATAAGCTGCTGCGGCACTGCCAAACAGGTTGCAGTGCCAAGTGTACTGCGCGACCCAGCTGCAAGTGTCAGAGGCTTCACCTCCACTGTTTTTGAACAAACGGCTCGAACACCACGGTAACCACTGGCAATGCGGCCGAAATGTCTGGCACTGGCAGAACAGAGGGAAAGCTGCAGAACAGCTTCTAAATCTTCTTGAAATTCTACCGTATAAATTCCCATCTCTTCTCCAGTAACTTAGACTTCATCCTTTCCTCACCACAACGATCAACCATCCCATCCTTCACCCAATCTTCTATCAACACTATTCTTGATCAGAATAACCTTTCATCTTCTCTCTAAAGAAGACCTTTTGTCTCAAAACACTGAACAAAACTTTCATCCCCTCCGAAATCAAGGTTATGTCTCCCCTGTACACCAAGTCTTGGGCTCCGGCCAACAAGACAATCATCGACATCGGCGGATCTACCCTCGCCACTACTTTCGATTCGCAGCTGCCCAGCGCCTTCAAGGGAGAGGGCTACTTCCCAAAGGAGGTTGTATACACTACCGGCATGCACCATTGGTGCGAGATTGCCGACAACTCTTATCAGACTACGGATGAACTCAACATCATCAAGGCTACTGCTTCGGATGTCGTTAGCGATATGCCAGCTACCGGGGCTGTCATCATCGACCTTGGAGCTGCTAACTCCCGAAAGTTCGTTCCTTATGTCGAGGCTTTCATTCAGCAGGGAAAGCCTTGCATCTACATCGCCCTCGACCTCTGCAAGGAGTCTCTGACCCAGCATGTCAACAAGTCGGCTGCTGACTTCCCTCAAATCACCTGCATTGGCTTGTGGGGTAACTTTATCCAGGGTGACAAGTACTTCGCTACTCTTCCCAACCCTCGTATCTTCTTGTCTCTCGGTTCTATCTTCTTCAACGCACCGGACCAGATGTGTGTTGACCGATGCAATGAGTTCTCCAAGCATCTCTCTGGATCTCCCTACTCGAAGTTGATCGTCGGGCAAGATGGACCCTCCGGTACCGAGGCCTCGTCCACCCATGCTGCCTACCAGACCAAGGCTTACGATGCGTTTTTCATCTCATACCTCCAGGGTATTCAGACCCACGCTGATATCTTCTCCAACCCTCGCATCGCCTGGACCTATGAGTCGAAGCTTGACAAGTCCATGCACTACTTCGAAGTAGTCGCCCAGCACGACATGGTTTGCCACCGCTACAACGACTTCTTCATCAAGAAGGGAACTGTCTACACTATGTTTCCCTCTTGGAAGCGTGGAGAGGATGAGATCCATGCGATCGCTAAGGCTCAGGGCCTGGGTATCAAGACCCTTGGCAAGGCTCCCAACTCTGGGATGCATCAGTATTTGATCCAGCCTCGCATGTAAGCAGCATGGACAACCAACAATCCCCAATTTTCCCTTTGTTATCAGATGTGTTTCCCGGTCGGAGTCTAGGTTAGACAAAAAGAAGTCACAAGACAAATGCGCAAGCACGGCACGAGGAGTTTAGGAATTTGTACTTGGACATGGGTAGTTGTTTGGGCTTTTAGGTTCGGAACTTCTTGACAGCTGGATAAGTACACGGATAGACGGCTAGATCTTAAACTCAGAGTCCCCCCTGAATAGATACACGAGATTCAGGCATAATAGTTCCCAACTTGCAATTGTGAAGTGCTCCACTGGTGGCAGCTATGACATAACACCTTTTTTTCTAATGAAAAATAAAGCCTTTGACATCTATGAATTCTCAGCTGCTGTACGCTCACTATCGACGCGTACGATATTGGCATTTCCATAATTTCCAGATCGAATGTCGTGTTTTATCCAGCTCCCATCTTGAACGACGTCGCGAGATGACGTAATCATCTGGTGGAGTTAAAAACAATGCCATTCTTGAACCTGTAACTTCATCCTCTCCCGCCAGTAATAAACCTTGCGGTCCAGCCAATCATGTCAAAACGAAACCTTCTCCTCTGCTTCGATGCATTCGGAACTCTGATCAGACCTGTTCGTCCAGTTGCGCAGCAATACGCTGATGTTGCTCGCCAATGCGGTTTCACCAACTTCAACGACAATGAGCTACAAGCCGCCTTCAAGTCATCCTTCAAACATGAGTCCAAAAAGAATCCTAATTATGGAAAAGAGACGGGCTTAGGAGCGACGAATTGGTGGACCAACGTTCGTATGCGGGAGCTGCATCAGAGCAAACAACGCTAACATCACTCAGGTTATTCATAATACCTTCACGTCTTTGGCGAAGGATGACAAGCCCTTACCACAAGATTTAGCGCCGAAGTTGCTGCATCGCTTCGCCTCAAAGGAGGGTTATGAGACCGAATCAGGTCTTGTTGAAGCTTTCAAGAACTTGAAGCAAAATCCGCCTCGGAATTTCGATAGTCTTGTCGTTGGCGTTATTACAAACTCAGACGATCGCATTCCCAGCATTCTCTCATCCCTGGGTCTCGCCGTGAGCCCACTGAGATACGGCACCGATTCTGACCTCAGCAAGCTAAAAGACAAGACCTACGACATCGACTTTCATTGTATGTCTTACGACGTTGGTGTCGAGAAACCAGACAAGCGCATCTTCAGCGCTGCAGAACACATGCTCGCGCAAGTCATCAGCGCTCGCAGCGGAAAAAGCTTGAGCGAATCTGAAAGAGAGACCAATAGTTGGCGAAAGGTGTATGTTGGTGATGATTATTCCAAAGATGTACTTGGGTCAGCGAATGCAGGCTGGAGCCCAGTGTTACTCGACCCGAAAGATGAATGCGACAACATCGCCGATTTGAAGCATTGGAGGTCGTCGTCAGATGAGAAGCCGGAAGGCAAGGTTTGCAAGATAGAGGAACATCCAGATGCGACATTGAGTGGAGTGTTTAGTGAGCATGATATTGCAACTGTTCATTCGATCCGGAATCTTCTTTCCTGGCTGTCAAGATGAGGCTGGGAATTGACACTAATCGTGGCACACGATATCGACTAGAGATCACGACATATTTTATCTTGGTTCAATCTATTGCATTTTATTCAGAGCTTTTGGAGTAGCTCAATGAGACCCGGTGGCTCAATTAGGCTCGCCGAAATGATTCATCCCTCATAATCCCAATACGGAACACTCCAGATCTGATAAAGTGGACCACCAATCTGAAAAATATTATAAATGGCCATTGCTTTTCTGGCTTCACGAATACAAGTGCTCAGTCCAGTTTATGATACCTTCTGATGTCAATCATGGCTGCCAACAACATATCAGTGGTCGGGTCTCACCGCCTCAGCATTACTACCTCTCAAGAACAAGCCATTCCTCTATCTCTCCTCGACAGCACAACCGCCAACTTCTCCGACGCCAGTGCCATATGGCTCTTTGAAAAGCCTGCCCGCGATGATTTCAACTTGGCCTACCATTTACGTGAATCCCTGGCACGGACTCTTCGGTTCTATCCGCAATGGGGCGGCCATCTGAAGGCTGTAAAATCAACGGATGGCACCGTTCCGCCAGAAGCAAAGTTGTTTCCGCCTCATGCTCGACGGTTCGGACGTCTCTACGCGCATTATGGAACTGACAATGATCCTGGCGTGGAGTTTGTTCATGCCAAATGCGATGCCACGCTTGAGTCTTTATATCCCGCAGATAGAATACGCAGTCAAGGTTTCTGGAAGTGCGACTCTAGCGTCTTTCAGAAGTTCATGGCCCCGGTCACCATTGCTCAGCCACTTAAGAATTTATTGAAGAACGAGAATGGACAATCTTTGCCTCTTCTCGCCGTTCAAATCACCGAATTGTCTTGCGGTGGCTTTGCCCTTGCCCTCAATGGAGCGCATCCTCTCGCAGACGCCACAACTCTTCTCGCTTTTATCAAACACTGGGCGAACGAAAGTCGCCAAGGTTTAGGGAATACAATTCCTGCTTCAAAACCTGTGTTCAGCCCTACTCTTATCGACAATCAAGCAGCTGGAGACATCAATGCCGATGAACCAGACCAGGTTATCATACAACGAGCAAGAACTTTACCAATGCATAGATTCGACTGGTGGCATCCAGATTCAACACCTCCTTGGCCGTTTAAGATACCTTCGCCTTTTGACCAACAGGACCTTGACTCCGCCGGCAAACCAATGCCATGGACCGAGTGGAATGTGGTCGAGCCGGTTTCAAATTACGTTGTTCACTTGAGTCAGAAACAGGTAGAATGTCTCTGGAGAAGGGCGAACGAGAAGTCATCACAGAAACTAAGTCAACACGATGCAATACTATCTCACATTTGGTCCTGTATCTCTCGCGCTCGCGGCCTCGAAAACGACACAGATCCAATCCACTGCGATCTTGTTTACGGCGTTCGCTCGTCCTTTCACCTTAAAGAAGACTTCCTCGGATCTCCAGTCATGATGATGAACATCGAACTCCCTGCCTGCCAAGTTGCCAACTCATCCGGCATAACTCAGATAGCAACTCAAATCCGCAACACACTCAAGACGATCTCCGACCCCTCCAACATGGCTGCTCATTTGCACAGTCTAGCTTTTGAAAAGTCCCCTCAACGAATATGGCAAGCATTCTTGGGGAGGCGGCATATCTTGGTGACGACATGGGCACGAGCAGGGATATATGATGTTGACTTTGGGTTTGGATCCACGTGTCGTTATGCTGAGGGTGTAGTTCCGGAAATGGATGGAAACGTGTTGATCAAAGAAGCATCGGGTCCTCTGGGGAAGTACTGGACGGATAATGGGGTTGATGTTTCTATCCACATCAGGACAGAAGATATGGAGCGGCTTGTCAGGGATCCTCTCCTGTTTCCCGTCGATGCATGAAGTCAAATCATAACAAATATTGCAATTCAGCCCCTGGTGTGCCTTGATCGAGATATTAAACCCGTTGGCACGATAGTCAGTTTCTGTTGGTCGGACCAAAAGAGACCCTTGGGCACTCAGCCCCAGGCAGCCGCGCGCTTTAGGCATTGTCTGACTCAGTGGAACTCTCCTCCTCCATCCCTCTTCGGCGCCCATCTATGCTCGTTTGCGACAAAATAGACAGCTTTTGTTTTCTCAGGGACCAAAATGCCATCTCCAGACTATGCTAGCCTCGATCGAATTGAGGGGCATCATTACCATTCCTTGGCTGTAGCCCTCCGCAATGTTCTTAACACTGATATCGCGCTTGTGACCTTCGCCCAGATTATCGATGGTCTGCCGACCGCTGATGTTGTCTGGGACCGATATTCGGCCACATATGAACCTTCTCATCCTATCGTCAATCACAAAACGCTCTGCGAAGGAGCATTAGAGAGGGCCAAAGCTTTCCGTTCAAAATTCTCCATGGCTGATGTAATGGTTGATTTGGAGGTATACTCCCCAGTAACTCTCAATCACTGGTTCTATTTGCTAATATCTTTAAGAAATTGAATGCGTATCAGAAGGCATATCCTTCCTCTCGTTCCTTTCAGCTACGACTGATTGAGATCACTGCGTGCGCTCTACATCAAACCGGTGCACGACTGTCACAGCTAGAGAAAGTCCACGACCCTGCTACAACTGCCGGTCATGATATTGAGTCTACCATCAAGTGGGAGCGACCTCCCGATGATTTGTGTCGCTTTCCACCGAAGCCGACAATGTTTATCGCGACTCAGTTCACTGCTCATGACCGGTACCCAAACGGTGTCGATGACATGGTTGGATATTGGGCAGAGAATCGAATCCTAGGCGGTGTAGCACTCTTTGACCATTCACAGGCATGGACAGGTGGCGATGAGCCCAACGTGTACTTTCAGTGTACTCGCGCAAGAGTCACATTCCGTGTGTGTCAACTCCTCGATACTCAACAGTCGGCCCTTATATCCTTCCTTCTTGCAGACCCTGAGGATTCCTATACCAAGTGCCCACTCCCTATCTTACCAACCTCCGATAACAGGGTCCGGATAGACCCAGGAGATGCTATTACAGTTAAGAAAGTCTACAGAGACATTTGGGAAAGGAAGCTTCCCCCAAGACGGTGGAGGGCGCCGCGACTGGAACGCCCCAAGTCATCTTTAGACTATCCAGAGTTGGATACTGATGCAGAGGTTGAGCGTCTAAACAGAATGTAAAGCACAAACTACCAATATAGCTTCAGAATATCTCACATTGTTTTCAAAAATCGTGAACTGCGAGACCAACTCCTTTTTGCCATATCACAACCAGTATACCATGGTAGAATCCTTTTGGGGAGAAGCTGACATTGTGAAAAGAAGTATCGATTCCTCATCACTTGTCTAAGCAGCCTTCTATGTGTAGCAATCGCCCACATAAACAGTAATAGACCGCCATAAAAATACAATAAAGTTCTTTTTCAAAGGAAAATGAAGCGGCGGGTTGAAGTCAACTGCCAGAAGGGAGGTACCGATTCGCTGTCAGGTTTCTCGTCCTGTGGCTGGTTGTTCTACGTCACCACTTCAGCTTATGTCTTGGTTCTCCTCACTTCAGCACTCAAAATGTCTTACCTCCTCGGAGTCCTCCAAACTCTCCCCCCTCAACCACGGATTTATAACGATCAGTCTAAAACTCCATAGTTCTTGTTTTAGGACTAGAAATTGGATCACGGGACTGTTTTGTTCCTTCATCAAACATGTCCGACAAAAATCAACTTGAAACCCCAGTATGTCTCGATGCGAGCCTCTGCCGACTCTGCCGTTTCCCTATCAGCAGGGAGAAAGAGGAGATTGCTGCTTGTAAGTCCGCGGCGTCGAGTTGTGTCTCTCGGGCTTAGCTGACCAACTGCAGCGACTCCGGATGATAAAGTCTCATCCCCATTCAATATCTATCTCCAGAAAGCCCATATGCCTCTTTTCATCAAAAGATCTCTCCATACCACCTCCCCTCACTGTTCAAATTGCACCCATTACAAAGGTCGCGCCATCGCCTTCCACGCTAAATGCGTTGAGATGGCCGCTCCTTTTGGAATTCCTCTCCCTCGGTACCCCCTTGTCACCGAGTACTCTTACCGTCATGCCTCGTTATGCCATGAAAGACGGAGGCGCCGTGTTCGGGAATTGATAGAGAGTGCCCTGCGTAAAACATATGGCAAGCTGCCGCCAGAGCTTTGGCATATCGTGTCTGCAGACGAAGAGTTGATCAGACTTTACACCATAGCAGAGCTTTCTCCGAAGCGTCACAAGACTGAATGGTCTGTTGATCTGTCACTCCCAGTGTTGATCACAGTCGCCAGAATGGATGGTGCGGGGTACGTGGGTTCATTGACAAATTATTCCTCAATGGCGAACCGTCAGACTATGAAAGTGATATTTCGTTCAGGTTTCAGGAACCTATACATTGCAAGCGACCACCTCGGCATCAGGCGAATCACTTCAGACCCGAAAGAATCCAGCTTAGATGCATTATATCCGGCCTATTGGGAAACAGTACCTGCAAACAGCCAGACGATAACTTTCCTTGGTGATGTAAGTTTATGGGACCATTATGTATACCAGAAGCTGAATTAGTATGCCCAGGGCCTTAAGCTTCGAAAGCTATTGACTCCTTCGAACTACCCTCGAGTTTTCTGGCCTCGTCCAGTAACGCCGTCTGAACTCGAGTCGATGACATTCTACTATGCTGGTTGGGGCGAAGGGGCTCTTGAGGCCAGGTTAAGAACACTGACTTTCAATGAACCCAGTACAGCTGGATATTCCGTATGTTGGGCCAAGGATGAGATGGTCTCAATTCATGTTCATCGCAACACGGAACATGGAACATCGAGAATCCGACCGTACACTATAGATGACCACTCTGAGTTTGATGATCGAAGTCTCCTCAAGTGGACTTACTATCCTATCCAGGAGGATGAGTTCATTCAAGAGATCTGGCTACGAGGGTCCGAGAAATATGATACGACTCGGCCCCTCCCATCTCAAGGTGACGGCGGTGTGAAATATCAAATGTCGACTCCATGGGGGTTGAACAAATACAAGAGGCCCAGTGACATAGCTCTTGCGGTAAGGTTTCCCATCCCTCTCAAAAATCAATGAGCCACTCAACTGACGATAACTCAGCTTGTTACGAGCAAAGGCCGAAAGATTGTTGCCGGAAGTTTCCCAGACCACCATGAACAATACTCATCATATTGGAAACATCGTCACTGGGACTTGGTAGCGAAAACATCCGTGAACGCTCCACTTCGAGTTTTCTTCTCTCCCTCAGACCGTGGAATTCCTCTGATAGCTGCAACAAGATTGTCAGACAACCATACCACAGCCCCTCCACCGAGTCAAACACCGCTTGGTACTATGCCACGTTTCAACCCGCTCCATACGCTACACTACTCATCCGCGTCCTTAGAAAACATCACAGAAGTCCTAGTCTGCAAGAGCAAGAATGAGAGAGACACGGGCGTAATTCGACACTTTGACTTGGAAAACAGCCGTTTAGTCGAAGCTCCTTATAAGAAGGTCGCTGGACTATTGTTTAGGTACGCCGACGGTAGTGAGGCTAGCGTTGGGTGCTTTCGATTTGACTGGGCCGAGACGCCGCTTGCAAGAGATGGCTCAAGGGGACTTTTTGTCGGGACACGGCCAGGCAAGATTGTGCAGATACCTCCACATGTAGCTGCCGTTGATATCAAGCCTCCAGAAGCCGAAGGAGAGTTTACTTGGATGGAGATGCCCTGGGCTGGAGTACTTGAGTGGTGGTTCAACCCTGATAACTTGGACACTAGCATCACCCATATCCTTTAAGCGAATGAATTTCACGGCATAGGAAGAACTGGGATCAGAAAGACTTCCCTTAGCCATCATCACATCTTTAGTAGGAAACTTGCCTTATACGGGAATGCTCCGAATTCTGATGGTCAGCTGACATAAGACGTGAAGCGCAATCTGGTCTCGCTTCGATGCTGACGCTACCCACAGGTTACGATTCACTTCTTATAAACCCTCATTCAAACCCATTCTTGTATCTCATGCCGCAGAAATAAAAAAAACTTCCGAAATATCCACCATGTCTGAACTCAAAGTCCATAGTTTCTACCGCATCTGGTTCACCTGGATCGACCCACTGACCGTCCTCCCAACCGTCTACGCTCTCATCTTCACCCCCGAATTCATCCTCGATGGCCTCATTCCACTAAGCATGTCTGCATACAATCCAGACCAAGCCTTCTTATTCCACCAACTCGCTGCACTGTTCGCGTTCGTCGCCATTATGCTGGCTGTGCTTCTGAGAGTTAGCTCTGATATCAAAGTATGGAGAGTCGTCATTGGCGGCGTGCTTCTCATCGACATTGCCATCTTGATCAGTGTCTTTGTCAGTATGAAACAGCAAGGCCGGTCGGATCTGTCTATGTTCAGATGGCAAGATTGGGGGAACTATCTGTTCACCGGTTGGGTTGCTGTTGTGAGGGCTTTGTTCTTGGCTGGGGTTGGAGTTGGCGGTGTGAACAAGGGAAAGCTGGCTTGAATGCTGGCAATGGGATTAGTCTCTAGTTAATTGCTAGCTTGAGTCACGGCATTGGATGTCATGAACGTCAGATTGTTGTTTGTATGATCAAGAATACCTCGTGTTCTGCGGCAGTACCTATAACAGAGTCTCTGATTGAATTCCAAGGGCGGTACCAGTGTCAATACAACAGTGAATCTGAAGAACATTCACATAAAAAGATTCAATTTCCATTGTTTATCCATCGTATATATTGCACCTCTTCGTCCCGTCCCCCTCAAGCATCTCTTTCCCCCTTACCAACTCTCACATCGAGATTTCCATCAACTGTCATCACGCAACTTATCACCATCAGTACATACTCACGACCAGCATTTATCATCTTTGCTACTTCATCCGCAATCATGGTCTTTGGGATGTTCAACCGCAACCGCAACCGCAGTCGCAGCCGCAGCCGTAGCCCCGACCGCGGCCGCGACGAAGACTGTCGTGAATGTTGTAAACGGAGCGACAGCCTTGAGCGTAAAAACATCCCTCGAGGCCGCGAAACCTACGAGCACAGGATCAACCCAACTATGATCTACGGTCTAGATCGTCTCCGCGATGGCCTCAACCTCATCTATGGCCGCAATGCCTTCACTGTCTTTGGTGACATCATGCAGCTTACCGTCCGGGTCCATCTTCCCATGCCTGAGAACTTGGTCACCCGTCTTCAAGATGAAGGCTTTCTCCGTCGCGAGCCAGTCGAACGTCTGCCTCCGGCTGTGAAGGATCAGATCAAGGCGAACGGCTGGTATCAGATGCGGCCTTATGATCAGGAGGAGCCTTATCAAGAGTAAGTCGTTGGAGGTTGGTGTTGATGACGTCTAGAGACTCGCTTTTGGCCGGTAAATATTTTCAGAAGGATTGCTTGAGACATTTGATGGACAAAGGAAACGGTAAGTGACATTTCTGGAGTTTGTACAGCTGAACAGATGGACCGTGGCGGATGCTAGTAGACAGAGAGCGCAATTGACAATCATCGTACTGAACCCTATTTGACCATTTGATGAAAGAATGTGATATACAAAACCTAAATCTGATTTACAATAACCTCTATGACATGCTTCTAGTTGAAATGTAATAAAACTAAGTAAATAACACCAGCGACCCTTGATCTCGCGTCGCGAAGACGCACGCGTGGCGTATATAGACACCACATCCTGACGCCATTGCATCGTCTGGTCCTATAGTTTAGTGGTAATGACGTCGGATTTTGATACCCTCAGAAGCCTTCCGAAGACCCCGGTTCGAACCCGGGTAGGACCTCGCTTTTTGCATACTGTCTCAGTGTGAAGCTGTTTGGCTGTTAGGTTTCTTTTACGGTCAGCCATCTTACCAAAGGTCCTATAGTCTAGTGGTTAGGACGTTGGATTTTGATCACCATTCAAATTTCTTCCGAAGTCCCCGGTTCGAACCCGGGTAGGACCTCATCTTTTGGCTGTGTCGCTCAGTGTTTTTGCTTCATATTCTCTTTTTGCTGGATTGAAGTCCCGTGTTCTGTACGTAGGTGCTCACGTTCTACTCAAGCGCGTCATTGAGAGTAGCTTGGTGTCGTCATGGAATGTCGTCCTCTGTCACACAAGTCCGATTGCGACCGTACAGCATCGATTGAGGCTTCAGCCATAATATCATTAAAAGTTACGTATTGCTATCTACAATTATATACGATCCAAAGCGCGCATCAATTGGCTCACACCTCAAAAGGGCACAGGAACGTTGCGCTCAAGGTATCCAAGGAACTTGGGCAGACGACGCTTTGAGGGCGCATCGGTAGATCGCTGAAGATCCTCAATTGCGCTAGCCCACTTGACAAGCTCAGCTTCAGCCCACGCAGTCTGCATGATTCCGAGACCAAAGGGCATTCCAGAGTCCTTGGCGTAACCGCCGGGGATGGTGATGACGGGGTAACCGGCCTGGGCGGCGATCTGAGGAGCCTGTGCGACCTGGGGAGGGACGAGAAGACCGGAGAGCTTCTTGCCCTTGTAGGTGAGTGCGTCGTTGATACCCTTGCGGCAAGAGGTCTGGCAAAACTCGAGGGCTTGCCAGTATGTCTCGTCTCGGACGCCCTTGGACTTGAGAGAGGCGAGGAAACCGTCTTGGCCGGAGGCGAAAGCGGGAATACCCTTGCCGTCCTTGTACGGGTAGCCGCCCTCAACACCGTCGTACTGCTTGTTGAACCTGAAATTGTTAGTAATACTCAGACAACTGAGACCCAGGGCACTTACTTGACGATGTCCTCAAGGTTGCGGACATTGGTGTTCTTGACCTCGCTGAGGTAGGTCTCAATGTTGCGGTAGAAATCGGCCTTGATGTAGGTATATTCAGACTCATTGGGGAATCCTCGAGTAGTACCGTAATCCCAGTTCCATCCATCAGGGCTGACAATGGTCTCGTAGTTGGTGATCTCAGTGCCATTGATGATGGTGGCGCCAGCAGACTTGATCAGGTCAACGAGTTCGAGAAGCTGGGACTGCATGTCCTCATCGGCAAGGGCCCAGAAGCTCTTCCAGGGAAGACCAAAGGTAGCACCCTTGAGGGCCTTCTTGTCAGTGAGGTACTTCGCATAACCGCCCTTGGGGGTCTTCTGGGCCTCGGTGTAGTTGTCACGCTTGTCAACGCCGTAGATGGCATCAAGAACAAGAGTAGCATCCTTGACGTTTTTGGCGAAGCAACCAACAGAGTCCTGGTGCTCGCTCTCAGGAATGACACCGGCGCGAGAAGTAAGACCAACAGTGGGCTTGATACCAACGAGGGCATTGCGGTTGGCGGGGTTAATAACTGCGACACCATCAGCGCAATCCACGGCATACAGCTTCAGTAACACAAAACTCACCACTACCATCGGTCTCAGTACCGAGCGAAAAAGCAATCACATTAGCACCAACACCAACACCACTACCAGAAGAGCTACCACCAGGGTTAACAGTCAAGTTGTAAGCGCTGCGAACCTGACCACCTCGTCCAGAGTAACCCTCAGAGTAATCGTTGCTGCGCATATCAGCCCACTCGCTGAGAGCAGCCTTGCCGAAGAGGACGGCGCCGGCGTCGCGGAGCTTCTTGACGACGTGCGCATCGCGGGGGACGACGTTGCCGAGGAGCGCCCAGCTGCCGGCGGTGGTCTCCATGCTGTCCTTGGTGGCGATGTTGTCCTTGACAGTGAAGGGAATACCGTGCAGAGGACCACGGCATTTGCCCTTTGCGCGCTCCGCGTCGCGCTCTGCTGCGATGGCGAAGGCATCGGGGTTGACCTGGAGAACAGAGCTGCGCAATGTTAGCTATGTTCGGGGTATCAATTGCATCAATTGACCATGCAATTGGCCATTTCAGTAAACTTACTTGAGGTACTCCTTAGTCTGATACGTGCGCATGAGGTAGCAAGTCACAAGCTGAACAGAAGTAAGCTTGCCAGCCTTCATAGCATCCTGCATCTCTGTGAAAGTAGCCTCCTCAAGCTTGAAGCCATTGCAATCAGGCATGGGGAACAAGTCAGACGATCCAGCATTCTTCTCCAACGGGATCATGTTGGGCTGAATCGCGAACAGAGGCTCATTCTTGGACTGCTTAGGTGTAGCGCTCACGCCCTGGGCGATGAGGCCCGTGGCCAACGACAACCCGAGAAGCTTCATGGTGAACAGGATTCGATGAGCAACGGAAAGGCTGTGGTGTTCAGAGCAAAGAGAGGGAGGGAATAGAAGCTGTTTTGTTTATTCCCCAGACAGACAAGGTAAGCTATGCACATTGATTAAATTACTCCTACAAGGGTGTTCCGCCTCAGCGGCGAACTTGGGAGTCGGCGAAGACGGGAAGGCTGTGGGAACACATTCGGCCGCTAGACAACGTCAACTGAACTAAACAGAAAATGTCATGTCATGGCCTTGCATTCAATTCAATTTGCCCATGTCATGTCACTGGTTCCCTCGCATCTTTTGGAAAGATTGCGATCAGTCAAGCCGGGATGGGCGGGGG